>NC_143039.1:10475000-10560000 GCF_057628025.1 Oncorhynchus mykiss | reverse complement strand
GTTAGTAGGCTACAGTAGAGGTGTGAAGTGGTATGTTAGTAGGCTACAGTAGAGATGTGAAGTGGTATGTTAGTAGGCTACAGTATGTATGTATGTATGTAAGTGGTATGTTAGTAGTATGTTTAAGGTTCTGCTCTTTAACACGCCAACATGTGAAGAACACGCTAACAACATGGCTCTACAGGAGGCTTTAACTCCAACCCTGTTCCTGAACACGCTAACAACAGGGCTCTACAGGAGGCTTTAACTCCAACCCTGTTCCTGAACACGCTAACAACAGGGCTCTACAGGAGGCTTTAACTCCAACCCTGTTCCTGAACACGCTAACAACAGGGCTCTACAGGAGGCTTTAACTCCAACCCTGTTCCTGAACACGCTAACAACAGGGCTCTACAGGAGGCTTTAACTCCAACCCTGTTCCTGAACACGCTAACAACAGGGCTCTTACAGGAGGCTTTAACTCCAACCCTGTTCCTGAACACGCTAACAACAGGGCTCTACAGGAGGCTTTAACTCCAACCCTGTTCCTGGGTACAGGTGACACAGCACAGGTGACTCAGCACAGGTGACTCAGCACAGGTGCATCAAAGCTGGGACCGAGAGACTGAAAAACAGCTTCTATCTCAAGGCCATCAGACTGTTAAACAGCCGTCACTAACACAGAGAGACTGCTGTATTTGGGGTACGAGGTCATTGAGGTAGAGATGTACTGAATGTATACAGTGGGGAGACACTGCCGATGTTGCAGGTTCTCCTACTTACAAAGCATGTAGAGGTCTGTAAATTTTATCATAGGTACACTTCAACTGTGAGAGACGGAATCTAACACAAAAATCCATAAAATCACATTGTATGATTTTTAAGTAATTAATAATTAATAAGTTAGTAAGAATTCCGGCTCTCACAGACCTGTTTGTTTTTCTTTTAAGAACCCCTCCTGTTCTCCACTCATCACCTGTACTAACTGCACCTGTTTGAACTCGTTACCTGTATAAAAGACACCTGTCGGCAGTGTATCAAATACTTGTTCTCCCCACTGTGTATGGAAGACTAGAAATCACTGGCCAATTTAATAAATGGATCACTAGTCACTTTAACTATGTTTACACACTGCATTACTCATCTCATATGTATATACTGTATTCTATACTATTCTACTGTATCTCAGTCTATACATTACTCATCTCATATGTGTATACTGTATTCTATACTATTCTACTGTATCTCAGTCTATACATTACTCATCTCATATGTATATACTGTATTCTATACTATTCTACTGTATCTCAGTCTATGCTACTCTGACATTACTCATCTCATATGTATATACTGTATTCTATCCTATTCTACTGTATCTCAGTCTATGCTGCTCTGACATTCCTCATCTATATATTTAAATATTCTTATTCCATCCCTTTAGATTTGTGTGTATTGGGTATTTGTTGTGAATTGATTAGATTACTTGTTAGATATTACTGCACGGTCGGAACTAGAAGCACAAGCATTTCACTACACTCACATTGACATCTGCTAACCGTGTGTATGTGATCAATAACATTTGATTTGAGAGAAACACTCCTGTAGGTTTTAACTCCAACCCTGTTCCTGGAGAGATACCTTCCTGTAGATTTTTACTCCAAACCAACACTAAAGCTCAGCAGGATCAGACTAGCCTATCATTAACCTCCATGACACTAAAGCTCAGCCGGATCAGACAAGCCTATCATTAACCTCCATGACACTAAAGCTCAGCCGGATCAGACTAGCCTATCATTAACCTCCATGACACTAAAGCTCAGCCGGATCAGACAAGCCTATCATTAACCTCCATGACACTAAAGCTCAGCCGGATCAGACAAGCCTATCATTAACCTCCATGACACTAAAGCTCAGCCGGATCAGACAAGCCTATCGTTAACCTCCATGACACTAAAGCTCAGCTGGATCAGACAAGCCTATCGTTAACCTCCATGACACTAAAGCTCAGCAGGATCAGACTAGCCTCTCGTTAATCTCCATGACACTAAAGCTCAGCCAGATCAGACAAGCCTCTCGTTAACCTCCATGACACTAAAGCTCAGCCAGATCAGACTAGCCTCTCGTTAACCTCCATGACACTAAAGCTCAGCCAGATCAGACAAGCCTCTCGTTAACCTCCATGACACTAAAGCTCAGCCAGATCAGACTAGCCTCTCGTTTACCGGATCAGACAAGCCTCTCGTTAACCTACATGACACTAAAGCTCAGCCAGATCAGATTAGCCTCTCGTTAACCTCCATGACACTAAAGCACAGCAGGATCAGACTAGCCTCTCGTTAACCTCCATGACACTAAAGCTCAGCCAGATCAGACAAGCCTCTCGTTAACCTCCATGACACTAAAGCTCAGCCAGATCAGACTAGCCTCTCGTTAACCTCCATGACACTAAAGCTCAGCCATATCAGACAAGCCTCTCGTTAACCTCCATGACACTAAAGCTCAGCCAGATCAGACAAGCCTCTCGTTAACCTCCATGACACTAAAGCTCAGCCAGATCAGACTAGCCTCTCGTTAACCTCCATGACACTAAAGCTCAGCCATATCAGACAAGCCTCTTGTTAACCTGCATGACACTAAAGCTCAGCCATATCAGACAAGCCTCTCGTTAACCTCCATGACACTAAAGCTCAGCCAGATCAGACTAGCCTCTCGTTAACCTCCATGACACTAAAGCTCAGCCAGATCAGACTAGCCTCTCGTTAACCGGATCAGACAAGCCTCTCGTTAACCGGATCAGACAAGCCTCTCGTTAACCTCCATGACACTAAAGCTCAGCCAGATCAGACTAGCCTCTCGTTAACCTCCATGACACTAAAGCTCAGCCAGATCAGACTAGCCTCTCGTTAACCTCCATGACACGAAAGCTCAGCCGGATCAGACTAGCCTCTCGTTAACCGGATCAGACTAGCCTCTCGTTAACCTCCATGACACTAAAGCTCAGCCAGATCAGACAAGCCTCTCGTTAACCTCCATGACACTAAAGCTCAGCCAGATCAGACTAGCCTCTCGTTACCCTCCATGACACTAAAGCTCAGCCATATCAGACTAGCCTCTCGTTACCCTCCATGACACTAAAGCTCAGCCAGATCAGACTAGCCTCTCGTTACCCTCCATGACACTAAAGCTCAGCCAGATCAGACAAGCCTCTCGTTTACCGGATCAGACAAGCCTCTCGTTAACCGGATCAGACAAGCCTCTCGTTTACCGGATCAGACAAGCCTCTCGTTAACCTCCATGACACTAAAGCTCAGCCATATCAGACTAGCCTCTCGTTACCCTCCATGACACTAAAGCTCAGCCAGATCAGACTAGCCTCTCGTTACCCTCCATGACACTAAAGCTCAGCCAGATCAGACAAGCCTCTCGTTTACCGGATCAGACAAGCCTCTCGTTAACCGGATCAGACTAGCCTCTCGTTACCCTCCATGACACTAAAGCTCAGCCAGATCAGACTAGCCTCTCGTTAACCTCCATGACACTAAAGCTCAGCCAGATCAGACTAGCCTCTCGTTAACCTCCATGACACTAAAGCTCAGCCAGATCAGACTAGCCTCTCGTTTACCGGATCAGACAAGCCTCTCGTTAACCTACATGACACTAAAGCTCAGCCAGATCAGACTAGCCTCTCGTTAACCTCCATGACACTAAAGCACAGCAGAATCAGACTAGCCTCTCGTTAACCTCCATGACACTAAAGCTCAGCCAGATCAGACAAGCCTCTCGTTAACCTCCATGACACTAAAGCTCAGCCAGATCAGACTAGCCTCTCGTTAACCTCCATGACACTAAAGCTCAGCCATATCAGACAAGCCTCTCGTTAACCTCCATGACACTAAAGCTCAGCCAGATCAGACAAGCCTCTCGTTAACCTCCATGACACTAAAGCTCAGCCAGATCAGACTAGCCTCTCGTTAACCTCCATGACACTAAAGCTCAGCCATATCAGACAAGCCTCTCGTTAACCTCCATGACACTAAAGCTCAGCCATATCAGACAAGCCTCTCGTTAACCTCCATGACACTAAAGCTCAGCCAGATCAGACTAGCCTCTCGTTAACCTCCATGACACTAAAGCTCAGCCAGATCAGACTAGCCTCTCGTTAACCGGATCAGACAAGCCTCTCGTTAACCGGATCAGACAAGCCTCTCGTTAACCTCCATGACACTAAAGCTCAGCCAGATCAGACTAGCCTCTCGTTAACCTCCATGACACTAAAGCTCAGCCAGATCAGACTAGCCTCTCGTTAACCTCCATGACACGAAAGCTCAGCCGGATCAGACTAGCCTCTCGTTAACCTCCATGACACTAAAGCTCAGCCAGATCAGACTAGCCTCTCGTTTACCGGATCAGACAAGCCTCTCGTTAACCTACATGACACTAAAGCTCAGCCAGATCAGACTAGCCTCTCGTTAACCTCCATGACACTAAAGCACAGCAGAATCAGACTAGCCTCTCGTTAACCTCCATGACACTAAAGCTCAGCCAGATCAGACAAGCCTCTCGTTAACCTCCATGACACTAAAGCTCAGCCAGATCAGACTAGCCTCTCGTTAACCTCCATGACACTAAAGCTCAGCCATATCAGACAAGCCTCTCGTTAACCTCCATGACACTAAAGCTCAGCCAGATCAGACAAGCCTCTCGTTAACCTCCATGACACTAAAGCTCAGCCAGATCAGACTAGCCTCTCGTTAACCTCCATGACACTAAAGCTCAGCCATATCAGACAAGCCTCTTGTTAACCTCCATGACACTAAAGCTCAGCCATATCAGACAAGCCTCTCGTTAACCTCCATGACACTAAAGCTCAGCCAGATCAGACTAGCCTCTCGTTAACCTCCATGACACTAAAGCTCAGCCAGATCAGACTAGCCTCTCGTTAACCGGATCAGACAAGCCTCTCGTTAACCGGATCAGACAAGCCTCTCGTTAACCTCCATGACACTAAAGCTCAGCCAGATCAGACTAGCCTCTCGTTAACCTCCATGACACTAAAGCTCAGCCAGATCAGACTAGCCTCTCGTTACCCTCCATGACACTAAAGCTCAGCCATATCAGACTAGCCTCTCGTTACCCTCCATGACACTAAAGCTCAGCCAGATCAGACTAGCCTCTCGTTACCCTCCATGACACTAAAGCTCAGCCAGATCAGACAAGCCTCTCGTTTACCGGATCAGACAAGCCTCTCGTTAACCGGATCAGACTAGCCTCTCGTTACCCTCCATGACACTAAAGCTCAGCCAGATCAGACTAGCCTCTCGTTTACCGGATCAGACAAGCCTCTCGTTAACCTCCATGACACTAAAGCTCAGCCATATCAGACTAGCCTCTCGTTACCCTCCATGACACTAAAGCTCAGCCAGATCAGACTAGCCTCTCGTTAACCTCCATGACACGAAAGCTCAGCCAGATCAGACAAGCCTCTCGTTAACCTCCATGACACTAAAGCTCAGCCATATCAGACTAGCCTCTCGTTACCCTCCATGACACTAAAGCTCAGCCAGATCAGACTAGCCTCTCGTTACCCTCCATGACACTAAAGCTCAGCCAGATCAGACAAGCCTCTCGTTTACCGGATCAGACAAGCCTCTCGTTAACCGGATCAGACTAGCCTCTCGTTACCCTCCATGACACTAAAGCTCAGCCAGATCAGACTAGCCTCTCGTTAACCTCCATGACACTAAAGCTCAGCCAGATCAGACTAGCCTCTCGTTAACCTCCATGACACTAAAGCTCAGCCAGATCAGACAAGCCTCTCGTTAACCGGATCAGACAAGCCTCTCGTTAACCTCCATGACACTAAAGCTCAGCCAGATCAGACTAGCCTCTCGTTAACCTCCATGACACTAAAGCTCAGCCAGATCAGACTAGCCTCTCGTTACCCTCCATGACACTAAAGCTCAGCCAGATCAGACAAGCCTCTCGTTTACCGGATCAGACAAGCCTCTCGTTAACCGGATCAGACTAGCCTCTCGTTACCCTCCATGACACTAAAGCTCAGCCAGATCAGACTAGCCTCTCGTTAACCTCCATGACACTAAAGCTCAGCCAGATCAGACTAGCCTCTCGTTAACCTCCATGACACTAAAGCTCAGCCAGATCAGACTAGCCTCTCGTTAACCTCCATGACACTAAAGCTCAGCCAGATCAGACTAGCCTCTCGTTAACCTCCATGACACTAAAGCTCAGCCAGATCAGACTAGCCTCTCGTTAACCTCCATGACACTAAAGCTCAGCCAGATCAGACAAGCCTCTCGTTAACCTCCATGACACTAAAGCTCAGCCAGATCAGACTAGCCTCTCGTTACCCTCCATGACACTAAAGCCACTAAGTAGCTGACATTAGTTCTCCAGAGGAACATATTTTAATACTAAAACAAGATGATTGTTTCAGCAGTTTAATTGTGTGTCCACCTCGAGGCTGCTGCCACTGCAGTGTGATGGGATAGATGGATGGTGTGTGTGTGGGTGATGGGATAGATGGATGGTGTGTGTGTGTGTGTGTTGGTGTGTGTGTTGGTGTGTGTGTGTTGGTGTGTGTGTGTGTGTTGGTGTGTGTGTGTGTGTGTTGGTGTGTGTGTGTTGGTGTGTGTGTTGGTGTGTGTGTGTGTGTGTGTGTTGGTGTGTGTGTGTGTATTGGTGTTGGTATGTGTGTGTGTGTGTTGGTGTGTGTGTGTGTTGTGTCCCTGCCCACTGGCATCTCTCTCTGCTGTGTGACAAATTGCACACTATTCCCTATTTAGTTCACTACTTTTGACCAGAGCCCTATGTGAAGTAGTGCACTATCTAGGGGAAAGGGTGCCATTTGGGACACATTCACACAACCTAAAACTTTGGGGATCTCAGGTTCATTAGTTAACGAACCCATTGTCGTCGTGGTAAGTTAACGAGATCGTTTGCCTGTTTAGCTCTAGCTCTCTCTCACAAGGGGGGTTGTGGGTAAATACTGTATCTCTGAACTGAAAATCTCTCTCTCACAAGGGAGGTTGTGGGTAAATACTGTATCTCTGAACTGAAAATCTCTCTCTCACAAGGGGGGTTGTGGGTAAATACTGTATCTCTGAACTGAAAATCTCTCTCTCACAAGGGGGGTTGTGGGTAAATACCTTCTATCTGAACAGCTCTCTCTCACAAGGGGGGTTGTGGGTAAATACCTTCTATCTGAACTGAAAATCTCTCTCTCACAAGGGGGGTTGTGGGTAAATACCTTCTATCTGAACTGAAAATCTCTCTCTCACAAGGGGGGTTGTGGGTAAATACCTTCTATCTGAACAGCTCTCTCTCACAAAGGGGGTTGTGGGTAAATACCTTCTATCTGAACAGCTCTCTCTCACAAGGGGGGTTGTGGGTAAATACCTTCTATCTGAACAGCTCTCTCTCACAAGGGGGGTTGTGGGTAAATACCTTCTATCTGAACAGCTCTCTCTCACAAGGGGGGTTGTGGGTAAATACCTTCTATCTGAACAGCTCTGTCTCACAAGGGGGGTTGTGGGTAAATACCTTCTATCTGAACATCTCTCTCTCTCACAAGGGGGGTTGTGGGTAAATACCTTCTATCTGAACTAAAAATCTCTCTCTCACAAGGGGGGTTGTGGGTAAATACCTTCTATCTGAACTGAACATCTCTCTCTCACAAGGGGGGTTGTGGGTAAATACTGTATCTCTGAACTGAAAATCTTTCTCTCACAAGGGGGGTTGTGGGTAAATACCTTGTATCTGAACTAAAAATCTCTCTCTCACAAGGGGGGTTGTGGGTAAATACCTTCTATCTGAAAATCTCTCTCTCACAAGGGGGGTTGTGGGTAAATACTGTATCTCTGAACTGAAAATCTCTCTCTCACAAGGGGGGTTGTGGGTAAATACTGTATCTCTGAACTGAAAATCTCTCTCTCACAAGGGGGGTTGTGGGTAAATACCTTCTATCTGAACATCTCTCTCTCTCACAAGGGGGGTTGTGGGTAAATACCTTCTATCTGAACTAAAAATCTCTCTCTCACAAGGGGGGTTGTGGGTAAATACCTTCTATCTGAACAGCTCTCTCTCACAAGGGGGGTTGTGGGTAAATACATTCTATCTGAACAGCTCTCTCTCACAAGGGGGGTTGTGGGTAAATACCTTCTATCTGAACATCTCTGTCTCTCACAAGGGGGGTTGTGGGTAAATACCTTCTATCTGAACTAAAAATCTCTCTCTCACAAGGGGGGTTGTGGGTAAATAACTTCTATCTGAACAGCTCTCTCTCACAAGGGGGATTGTGGGCAAATACCTTCTATCTGAACTAAAAATCTCTCTCTCACAAGGGGGGTTGTGGGCAAATACCTTCTATCTGAACTGAAAATCTCTCTCTCACAAGGGGGGTTGTGGGTAAATACCTTCTATCTGAACAGCTCTCTCTCACAAGGGGGGTTGTGGGTAAATACCTTCTATCTGAACAGAACATCTCTCTCTCTCACAAGGGGGGTTGTGGGTAAATACTGTATCTCTGAACTGAAAATCTTTCTCTCACAAGGGGGGTTGTGGGTAAATACCTTCTATCTGAACTGAAAATCTTTCTCTCACAAGGGGGGTTGTGGGTAAATACTGTATCTCTGAACTGAAAATCTTTCTCTCACAAGGGAGGTTGTGGGTAAATACTGTATCTCTGAACTGAAAATCTTTCTCTCACAAGGGAGGTTATGGGTAAATACTGTATATCTGAACTGAAAAGCACAGGGGTCGTCCTCACTAACAGAGGCTAATTAAAGTTCTTGAAGGCTCTGTTAGGAGATCTGCTGAACAACAATACAGGCTGTGTGTGTGTGTCTGTGTGTGTGTCTGTGTGTGTGTGTGTGTGCGTGTGTGTGTGTGTGTGTGTGTGTGTGTGTAGTGGTGTTCAACCCTAATCAGCAACTATCTAACATACAACAGCCTGATGAACAGCTGTAGGTCAGGTGTCTAACCACAGAACAGCCTGATGAACAGCTGTAGGTCAGGTGTCTAACCACAGAACAACCTGATGAACAGCTGTAGGTCAGGTGTCTAACCACAGAACAGCCTGATGAACAGCTGTAGGTCAGGTGTCTAACCACAGAACAGCCTGATGAACAGCTGTAGGTCAGGTGTCTAACCACAGAACAACCTGATGAACAGCTGTAGGTCAGGTGTCTAACCACAGAACAACCTAATGAACAGCTGTAGGTCAGGTGTCTAACCACAGAACAGCCTGATGAACAGCTGTAGGTCAGGTGTCTAACCACAGAACAACCTGATGAACAGCTGTAGGTCAGGTGTCTAACCACAGAACAACCTGATGAACAGCTGTAGGTCAGGTGTCTAACCACAGAACAGCCTGATGAACAGCTGTAGGTCAGGTGTCTAACCACAGAACAGCCTAATGAACAGCTGTAGGTCAGGTGTCTAACCACAGAACAACCTAATGAACAGCTGTAGGTCAGGTGTCTAACCACAGAACATCCTGATGAACAAGGGGCACGGCAGTAGTAACAGACACGGCAGTAGTAACAGCCAGCAGTAGTAACAGACACGGCAGTAGTAACAGACACGGCAGTAGTAACAGACAGCAGTAGTAACAGACATGGCAGTAGTAACAGACAGCAGTAGTAACAGACAGCAGTAGTAACAGACACGGCAGTAGTAACAGACACGGCAGTAGTAACAGACACGGCAGTAGTAACAGACAGCAGTAGTATCAGACACGGCAGTAGTAACAGACACGGCAGTAGTAACAGACACGGCAGTAGTAACAGACGGCAGTAGTAACAGACACGGCAGTAGTAACAGACACGGCAGTAGTAACAGACAGCTGTAGTAACAGACAGCAGTAGTAACAGACACGGCAGTAGTAACAGACACGGCAGTAGTAACAGACAGCGGTAGTAACAGACAGCGGTAGTAACAGACAGCGGTAGTAACAGACAGCGGTAGTATCAGACAGCAGTAGTAACAGACAGCAGTAGTAACAGACAGCAGTAGTAACAGACACGGCAGTAGTAACAGACACGGCAGTAGTAACAGACACGGCAGTAGTAACAGACAGCAGTAGTAACAGACACGGCAGTAGTATCAGACACGGCAGTAGTAACAGACAGCAGTAGTAACAGACAGCAGTAGTAACAGACACGGCAGTAGTAACAGACAGCAGTAGTAACAGACAGCAGTAGAAACAGACAGCAGTAGTAACAGACACGGCAGTAGTAACAGACAGCAGTAGTAACAGACACGGCAGTAGTAACAGACAGCAGTAGTAACAGACACGGCAGTAGTAACAGACAAGGCAGTAGTAACAGACAGCAGTATTAACAGACAGCAGTAGTAACAGACAAGGCAGTAGTAACAGACACGGCAGTAGTAACAGACACGGCAGTAGTAACAGACAGCAGTAGTAACAGACAGCAGTAGTAACAGACACGGTAGTAGTAACAGACAGCAGTAGTAACAGACACGGCAGTAGTAACAGACACGGCAGTAGTAACAGACAGAAGTAGTAACAGACAGCAGTAGTAACAGACACGGCAGTAGTAACAGACAGCAGTAGTAACAGACACAGCAGTAGTAACAGACAGCAGTAGTAACAGACACGGCAGTAGTAACAGACAGCAGTAGTAACAGACAAGGCAGTAGTAACAGACAGCAGTAGTAATAGACAGCAGTAGTAACAGACAGCAGTAGTAACAGACAACAGTAGTAACAGACAGCAGTAGTAACAGACAGCAGTAGTAACAGACAAGGCAGTAGTAACAGACACGGCAGTAGTAACAGACACGTCAGTAGTAACAGACACGTCAGTAGTAACAGACACGGCAGTAGTAACAGACAGCGGTAGTAACAGACACGGCAGTAGTAACAGACACGGCAGTAGTAACAGACAGCAGTAGTAACAGACAGTAGTAGTAACAGACAGCAGTAGTAACAGACACGGCAGTAGTAACAGACAGCAGTAGTAACAGACAGCAGTAGTAACAGACACGGCAGTAGTAACAGACACGGCAGTAGTAACAGACACGGCAGTAGTAACAGACAGCAGTAGTATCAGACACGGCAGTAGTAACAGACACGGCAGTAGTAACAGACACGGCAGTAGTAACAGACGGCAGTAGTAACAGACACGGCAGTAGTAACAGACACGGCAGTAGTAACAGACAGCTGTAGTAACAGACACGGCAGTAGTAACAGACACGGCAGTAGTAACAGACACGGCAGTAGTAACAGACAGCGGTAGTAACAGACAGCGGTAGTAACAGACAGCGGTAGTAACAGACAGTGGTAGTATCAGACAGCAGTAGTAACAGACAGCAGTAGTAACAGACAGCAGTAGTAACAGACACGGCAGTAGTAACAGACACGGCAGTAGTAACAGACAGCAGTAGTAACAGACACGGCAGTAGTATCAGACACGGCAGTAGTAACAGACACGGCAGTAGTAACAGACAGCAGTAGTAACAGACACGGCAGTAGTAACAGACAGCAGTAGTAACAGACAGCAGTAGTAACAGACACGGCAGTAGTAACAGACAGCAGTAGTAACAGACAGCAGTAGTAACAGACAGCAGTAGTAACAGACAGCAGTAGTAACAGACACGGCAGTAGTAACAGACAGCAGTAGTAACAGACACGGCAGTAGTAACAGACAGCAGTAGTAACAGACACGGCAGTAGTAACAGACAAGGCAGTAGTAACAGACAGCAGTAGTAACAGACAGCAGTAGTAACAGACAGCAGTAGTAACAGACAAGGCAGTAGTAACAGACACGGCAGTAGTAACAGACACAGCAGTAGTAACAGACAGCAGTAGTAACAGACAACAGTAGTAACAGACACGGCAGTAGTAACAGACAGCAGTAGTAACAGACAGCAGTAGTAACAGACACGGCAGTAGTAACAGACACGGCAGTAGTAACAGACAGAAGTAGTAACAGACAGCAGTAGTAACAGACACGGCAGTCGTAACAGACACGGCAGTAGTAACAGACACGGCAGTAGTAACAGACACGGCAGTAGTAACAGACAGCAGTAGTAACAGACAGCAGTAGTAACAGACAGCAGTAGTAACAGACAACAGTAGTAACAGACAGCAGTAGTAACAGACAGCAGTAGTAACAGACAAGGCAGTAGTAACAGACACAGCAGTAGTAACAGACACGTCAGTAGTAACAGACACGGCAGTAGTAACAGACAGCAGTAGTATCAGACACGGCAGTAGTAACAGACACGGCAGTAGTAACAGACACGGCAGTAGTAACAGACGGCAGTAGTAACAGACACGGCAGTAGTAACAGACACGGCAGTAGTAACAGACAGCTGTAGTAACAGACACGGCAGTAGTAACAGACACGGCAGTAGTAACAGACACGGCAGTAGTAACAGACAGCGGTAGTAACAGACAGCGGTAGTAACAGACAGCGGTAGTAACAGACAGCGGTAGTATCAGACAGCAGTAGTAACAGACAGCAGTAGTAACAGACAGCAGTAGTAACAGACACGGCAGTAGTAACAGACACGGCAGTAGTAACAGACAGCAGTAGTAACAGACACGGCAGTAGTATCAGACACGGCAGTAGTAACAGACACGGCAGTAGTAACAGACAGCAGTAGTAACAGACACGGCAGTAGTAACAGACAGCAGTAGTAACAGACAGCAGTAGTAACAGACACGGCAGTAGTAACAGACAGCAGTAGTAACAGACAGCAGTAGTAACAGACAGCAGTAGTAACAGACAGCAGTAGTAACAGACACGGCAGTAGTAACAGACAGCAGTAGTAACAGACACGGCAGTAGTAACAGACAGCAGTAGTAACAGACACGGCAGTAGTAACAGACAAGGCAGTAGTAACAGACAGCAGTAGTAACAGACAGCAGTAGTAACAGACAGCAGTAGTAACAGACAAGGCAGTAGTAACAGACACGGCAGTAGTAACAGACACGGCAGTAGTAACAGACAGCAGTAGTAACAGACAGCAGTAGTAACAGACACGGCAGTAGTAACAGACAGCAGTAGTAACAGACAGCAGTAGTAACAGACACGGCAGTAGTAACAGACACGGCAGTAGTAACAGACAGAAGTAGTAACAGACAGCAGTAGTAACAGACACGGCAGTCGTAACAGACACGGCAGTAGTAACAGACACGGCAGTAGTAACAGACACGGCAGTAGTAACAGACAGCAGTAGTAACAGACAGCAGTAGTAACAGACAGCAGTAGTAACAGACACGTAAGTAGTAACAGACAGCAGTAGTAACAGACACGGCAGTAGTAACAGACAGCAGTAGTAACAGACACGGCAGTAGTAACAGACAGCAGTAGTAACAGACACGGCAGTAGTAACAGACAGCAGTAGTAACAGGCAAGGTAGTAGTAACAGACAGCAGTAGTAACAGACAGCAGTAGTAACAGACAAGGCAGTAGTAACAGACACGGCAGTAGTAACAGACACGGCAGTAGTAACAGACACGTCAGTAGTAACAGACACGGCAGTAGTAACAGACACGGCAGTAGTAACAGACACGGCAGTAGTAACAGACACGGCAGTAGTAACAGACAGCAGTAGTAACAGACAGCAGTAGTAACAGACACGGCAGTAGTAACAGACACGGCAGTAGTAACAGACACGGCAGTAGTAACAGACAGCGGTAGTATCAGACAGCGGTAGTATCAGACAGCGGTAGTATCAGACAGCAGTAGTAACAGACACGGCAGTAGTAACAGACACGGCAGTAGTAACAGACAGCGGTAGTAACAGACAGCGGTAGTAACAGACAGCAGTAGTATCAGACAGCAGTAGTAACAGACAGCAGTAGTAACAGACAGCAGTAGTAACAGACACGGCAGTAGTAACAGACACGGCAGTAGTAACAGACAGCAGTAGTAACAGACACGGCAGTAGTAACAGACACGGCAGTAGTAACAGACAGCAGTAGTAACAGACACGGCAGTAGTAACAGACAGCAGTAGTAACAGACAGCAGTAGTAACAGACAGCAGTAGTAACAGACACGGCAGTAGTAACAGACACGGCAGTAGTAACAGACATTAGTAGTAACAGACACGGCAGTAGTAAGCGACAGCAGTAGTAACAGACACGGCAGTAGTAACAGACAGCAGTAGTAACAGACACGGCAGTAGTAAGAGACAGCAGTAGTAACAGACAGCAGTAGTAACAGACAGCAGTAGTAACAGACAGCAGTAGTAACAGACACGGCAGTAGTAACAGACACGGCAGTAGTAACAGACAGCAGTAGTAACAGACAGCAGTAGTAACAGACAGCAGTAGTAACAGACACGGCAGTAGTAACAGACAGCAGTAGTAACAGACAGCAGTAGTAACAGACACGGCAGTAGTAACAGACAGCAGTAGTAACAGACAGCAGCAGTAGTAACAGACACGGCAGTAGTAACAGACAGCAGTAGTAACAGACACGGCAGTAGTAACAGACAGCAGTAGTAACAGACAGCAGCAGTAGTAACAGACAGCAGTAGTAACAGACAGCAGCAGTAGTAACAGACAGCAGTAGTAACAGACACGGCAGTAGTAACAGACATCAGTAGTAACAGACAGCAGTAGTAACAGACAGCAGCAGTAGTAACAGACACGGCAGTAGTAACAGACAGCAGTAGTAACAGACACGGCAGTAGTAACAGACAGCAGTAGTAACAGACACAGCAGTAGTAACAGACACGGCAGTAGTAACAGACAGCAGTAGTAACAGACACGGCAGTAGTAACAGACAGCAGTAGTAACAGACAGCAGTAGTATCAGACACGGCAGTAGTAACAGACAGCAGTAGTAACAGACAGCAATAGTAACAGACACGGCAGTAGTAACAGACAGCAGTAGTAACAGACAGCAGTAGTAACAGACACGGCAGTAGTAACAGACAGCAGTAGTAACAGACAGCAGTAGTATCAGACACGGCGGTAGTAACAGACAAGGCAGTAGTAACAGACATCAGTAGTCAACGTTCACTTCTCCTCGTCAAAAGTTGTGTCCGCTGGCTGTGATTGGACGATGGCGGCCATGTTCCCTGTATTCCACACGGACACTCAACGTCCTCGTTCCCACAGCCCCATATGATAAGTACTTGTGAGTTGGAGTGAAAACAAAATCACTTTTGGAGATTCAACCCCCCCCCTATCTACAATTATCCTACGTCCATATTTTAGACTCTTCGGGGCAATGCAGCTCCTTGTGTTTTCGGAGGCAAAAAATATCTTTATGCTATTATCACCTCTGTGGCAAGAGCCTTGCTCTGCTCTAATGGCCGTACTCTGCAGTAAATGGCTAGGATTCAACTCTCCTCTCTGCCTAGAGACATGATTGCAGGGCTGTTACAGACCAGTCTCCTACTAAGAAGCTGATTGCCCACCACACACATCTTTTCTACGAATCACTGCTCTAGTTTAATGTCAGAGGAGCTCCACTTAGAGAGAGAGAGCAAACATCTACACACAATCTAGTCGGACGGCATCCTGTACACTCTCTCTCATCTCAGAGTGAGAGAGAGAGAGAGAGAGAGAGAGAGAGAGAGAGAAGAGAGAGAGAGAGAGAGAAGAGAGAGAGAGAGAAACAGAGACATAGAGAGAGAAGAGAGAGAGAGACAGAGAGAGAGAGAGAGAGAGAGAGAAAGAGAGACACAGAGACAGAGAGAGAAGAGATAGAAGAGAGAGAGAGAGACAGAGAGAGAGAGAGAGAGAAGAGACAGAGAGAGAAGAGAGAGAAGAAAGAGAGAGAGAGAGACAGAGAGAGAGAGACAGAGAGAGAGAGAGAGAGAGAGAGAAAGACAGAGAGAGAGAGAGAGAGAGAGCAAACATCTACACACAATCTAGTCAGACGTCACCCTGTACACTCTCTCTCATCTCAGTCCCACACCGACAGTCTCAGCAAGGTGCAAATGGACGGGGAGGAAGAAGAAAATGATCAGGGGACCATTGTCTCATTTCCTGGCCTGGTATGTTCCTGTCAGGCTTGCCTTTTAAGTTAAAATACAGAAGCTCTTTGCTCCTGATTGGCTGAATCTCAGTGCTCCAGGTCGGACTGTGAGCTTGTGTCCTGAATGGACCCCTATTCCCTATATAGTGAACTACAAATGGAGCAGAGCCCTATTGGACTAGAGCACAAAAGGCCACAGGGTCAAGAGTAGGTCACCATCTAGGGGCTAGGGTTCCATTTGGGATGGAGACAGGAACTCATTGCCCTGATTGGATGCATCTCAGTGATCCAGGTCTATAGGACTTTTAGGACTGGAAAGCAGAGGAGGGTCTCTACATGTCCAGAATATCAGCTAGCTAGCTGAATAGCTCATATTTTCCTGTCTAGAGAGCTAGCTGAATATCTCATATCTCCCCGTAGAGAACATCTAGCTAGCTGAATATCTCATATCTCATCGTAGAGAACATCTAGCTAGCTGAATATCTCATATCTCCCCATCTAGAGAGCTAGCTGAATATCTCATATCTCCCCATCTAGAGAGCTAGCTGAATATCTCATATCTCCCTGTCTAGAGAGCTAGCTGAATATCTCATATCTCCCTGTCTAGAGAACATCTAGTTAGCTGAATATCTCATATCTCCCCGTCTAGAGAGCTAGCTGAATATCTCATATCTCCCCGTAGAGAACATCTAGCTAGCTGAATATCTCATATCTCCCCATCTAGAGAGCTAGCTGAATATCTCATATCTCCCTGTAGAGAACATCTAGCTAGCTGAATATCTCATATCTCCCTGTCTAGAGAACATCTAGCTAGCTGAATATCTCATATCTCCCTGTCTAGAGAACATCTAGTTAGCTGAATATCTCATATCTCCCCGTCTAGAGAGCTAGCTGAATATCTCATATCTCCCCGTAGAGAACATCTAGCTAGCTGAATATCTCATATCTCACCGTAGAGAACATCTAGCTAGCTGAATATCTCATATCTCCCCATCTAGAGAGCTAGCTGAATATCTCACATCTCCCTGTCTAGAGAGCTAGCTGAATATCTCATATCTCCCCATAGAGAACATCTAGCTAGCTGAATATCTCATATCTCCCTGTCTAGAGAGCTAGCTGAATATCTCATATCTCCCTGTCTAGAGAGCTAGCTGAATATCTCATATCTCCCCATAGAGAACATCTAGCTAGCTGAATATCTCATATCTTCCTGTCTAGAGAGCTAGCTGAATATCCCATATCTCCCTGTCTAGAGAGCTAGCTGAATATCTCATATCTTCCTGTCTAGAGAGCTAGCTGAATATCTCATATCTTCCTGTCTAGAGAGCTAGCTGAATATATCATATCTTCCTGTCTAGAGAGCTAGCTGAATATCTCATATCTCCCCATCTAGAGAGCTAGCTGAATATCTCACATCTCCCTGTCTAGAGAGCTAGCTGAATATCTCATATCTCCCCATAGAGAACATCTAGCTAGCTGAATATCTCATATCTCCCTGTCTAGAGAGCTAGCTGAATATCTCATATCTCCCTGTCTAGAGAGCTAGCTGAATATCTCATATCTCCCCATAGAGAACATCTAGCTAGCTGAATATCTCATATCTTCCTGTCTAGAGAGCTAGCTGAATATCCCATATCTCCCTGTCTAGAGAGCTAGCTGAATATCTCATATCTTCCTGTCTAGAGAGCTAGCTGAATATCTCATATCTTCCTGTCTAGAGAGCTAGCTGAATATATCATATCTTCCTGTCTAGAGAGCTAGCTGAATATCTCATATCTCCCCATCTAGAGAGCTAGCTGAATATCTCACATCTCCCTGTCTAGAGAGCTAGCTGAATATCTCATATCTCCCCATAGAGAACATCTAGCTAGCTGAATATCTCATATCTCCCTGTCTAGAGAGCTAGCTGAATATCTCATATCTCCCTGTCTAGAGAGCTAGCTGAATATCTCATATCTCCCCATAGAGAACATCTAGCTAGCTGAATATCTCATATCTTCCTGTCTAGAGAGCTAGCTGAATATCCCATATCTCCCTGTCTAGAGAGCTAGCTGAATATCTCATATCTTCCTGTCTAGAGAGCTAGCTGAATATCTCATATCTTCCTGTCTAGAGAGCTAGCTGAATATATCATATCTTCCTGTCTAGAGAGCTAGCTGAATATCTCATATCTCCCCAGAGAACATCTAGCTAGCTGAATAGCTCATATTTTCCTGTCTAGAGAGCAGGCTGAATATCTCATATCTCCCCAGAGAACATCTAGCTAGCTGAATATCTCATATCTCCCCATCTAGAGAACAGCTAGCTAGCTGAATAGCTCATATCTTCCTGTCTAAAGAACAGCTAGCTAGCTGAATATCTCAAATCTCCCCGTAGAGAACAGCTAGCTAGCTGAGTACCTCATATCTTCCTGTCTAGAGAACATCTAGCTAGCTGAATACCTCATATCTCCCTGTCTAAAGAACCGCTAGCTAGCTGAATATCTCATATCTTCCTGTCTAAAGAACAGCTAGCTAGCTGAATATCTCATATCTTCCTGTCTAGAGAACATCTAGCTAGCTGAATATCTCATATCTCCCTGTCTAGAGAACATCTAGTTAGCTGAATATCTCATATCTCCCCGTCTAGAGAGCTAGCTGAATATCTCATATCTCCCCGTAGAGAACATCTAGCTAGCTGAATATCTCATATCTCCCCATCTAGAGAGCTAGCTGAATATCTCATATCTCCCTGTAGAGAACATCTAGCTAGCTGAACATCTCATATCTCCCTGTCTAGAGAACATCTAGCTAGCTGAATATCTCATATCTCCCTGTCTAGAGAACATCTAGTTAGCTGAATATCTCATATCTCCCCGTCTAGAGAGCTAGCTGAATATCTCATATCTCCCCATAGAGAACATCTAGCTAGCTGAATATCTCATATCTTCCTGTCTAGAGAGCTAGCTGAATATCCCATATCTCCCTGTCTAGAGAGCTAGCTGAATATCTCATATCTCCCCATAGAGAACATCTAGCTAGCTGAATATCTCATATCTCCTGTCTAGAGAGCTAGCTGAATATCTCATATCTTCCTGTCTAGAGAGCTAGCTGAATATCTCATATCTCCCCAGAGAACATCTAGCTAGCTGAATAGCTCATATTTTCCTGTCTAGAGAGCAGGCTGAATATCTCATATCTCCCCAGAGAACATCTAGCTAGCTGAATATCTCATATCTCCCCATCTAGAGAACAGAGAGCTAGGTGAATATCTCATATCTCCCTGTCTAGAGAACAGAGAGCTAGCTGAGTACCTCATATCTTCCTGTCTAGAGAACATCTAGCTAGCTGAATACCTCAAATCTCCCTGTCTAAAGAACCGCTAGCTAGCTGAATAGCTCATATCTCCCTGTATAGAGAACATCTAGCTAGCTGAATATCTCATATCTTCCTGTCTAAAGAACAGCTAGCTAGCTGAATATCTCATATCTTCCTGTCTAAAGAACAGCTAGCTAGCTGAATATCTCATATCTTCCTGTCTAGAGAACATCTAGCTAGCTGAATATCTCATATCTTCCTGTCTAGAGAACAGCTAGCTAGCTGATGGATTGGACTAGGGCCATATGCACCCCCTGCCTGGCCCAGCCGGTACAGTCCACTCAGTCACTCACTCAGTCATTCTCGGGAACAAATTATATCATCTTAGACACCTTATAGCCAGCCACTAGTCTGTCTGACTGTGACGTCGGGTGGACCTTAAGCCGATCAGGGTCCTGTCATATACACTCGGAGGTGGATTAGTCGGGCCTAGGTGGCTCCCGGGGGCGTAATGGACGCTCTGGGGTCGATGGAAAGGGATGCCAGGCCAGGCCAGCCCTAATCAGGCCATTCACCCACCTCAAGTTGAGCGGCTAGAGGCAGGAGAGCTGATCATCTCTGATTGCTATTCAACTCTGTTGGCTGAGTACCTCCTGTTTTTTCCCTCTCATTCGACTGCACCACACTGTCAGGGCTCCTTGGCTGCAAGGCCTGACATCAAAACCCTCCGACAGAGAAGAGAAGAGGGGAGGAAACGGAGAAAAGGAGAAGTGGAGCGTGGAAATGGGAGAGAAGAGAAGACGAGGGAGGAAGGATGGAGAGAGAGAGGGTTGAATCAGGCTGTAGCTACTGAAGGGAAAACCTCCTCTCCTCTACCCAGTGTGACAGACTAGTTAAGAGAGGCTGTATCTACCCAGTGTAACAGACTAGTTAAGAGAGGCTGTATCTACCCAGTGTGACAGACTAGTTAAGAGAGGCTGTATCTACCCAGTGTGACAGACTAGTTAAGAGAGGCTGTATCTACCCAGTGTGACAGACTAGTTAAAGAGAGGCTGTATCTACCCAGTGTGACAGACTAGTTAAGAGAGGCTGTATCTACCCAGTGTGACAGACTAGTTAAGAGAGGCTGTATCTACCCAGTGTGACAGACTAGTTAAGAGAGGCTGTATCTACCCAGTGTGACAGACTAGTTAAGAGAGGCTGTATCTACCCAGTGTGACAGACTAGTTAAATAGAGGCTGTATCTACCCAGTGTGACAGACTAGTTAAGAGAGGCTGTATCTACCCAGTGTGACAGACTAGTTAAAGAGAGGCTGTATCTACCCAGTGTGACAGACTAGTTAAGAGAGGCTGTATCTACCCAGTGTGACAGACTAGTTAAGAGAGGCTGTATCTCCCCAGTGTAACAGACTAGTTAAGAGAGGCTGTATCTACCCAGTGTGACAGACTAGTTAAGAGAGGCTGTATCTACCCAGTGTGACAGACTAGTTAAGAGAGGCTGTATCTACCCAGTGTGACAGACTAGTTAAGAGAGGCTGTATCTACCCAGTGTGACAGACTAGTTAAATAGAGGCTGTATCTACCCAGTGTGACAGACTAGTTAAGAGAGGCTGTATCTACCCAGTGTGACAGACTAGTTAAAGAGAGGCTGTATCTACCCAGTGTGACAGACTAGTTAAGAGAGGCTGTATCTACCCAGTGTGACAGACTAGTTAAGAGAGGCTGTATCTCCCCAGTGTAACAGACTAGTTAAGAGAGGCTGTATCTACCCAGTGTGACAGACTAGTTAAGAGAGGTTGTATCTACCCAGTGTGACAGACTAGTTAAGAGAGGTTGTATCTACCCAGTGTGACAGACTAGTTAAGAGAGGCTGTATCTACCCAGTGTGACAGACTAGTTAAGAGAGGTTGTATCTACCCAGTGTGACAGACTAGTTAAGAGAGGCTGTATCTACCCAGTGTGACAGACTAGTTAAGAGAGGCTGTATCTACCCAGTGTGACAGACTAGTTAAGAGAGGCTGTATCTACCCAGTGTGACAGACTAGTTAAGAGAGGCTGTATCTACCCAGTGTGACAGACTAGTTAAGAGAGGCTGTACCTACCCAGTGTGACAGACTAGTTAAGAGAGGCTGTATCTACCCAGTGTGACAGACTAGTTAAGAGAGGCTGTATCTACCCAGTGTGACAGACTAGTTAAGAGAGGCTGTATCTACCTAGTGTGACAGACTAGTTAAGAGAGGCTGTATCTACCCAGTGTAACAGACTAGTTAAGAGAGGCTGTATCTACCCAGTGTGACAGACTAGTTAAGAGAGGCTGTATCTACCCAGTGTGACAGACTAGTTAAGAGAGGCTGTATCTACCCAGTGTGACAGACTAGTTAAGAGAGGCTGTATCTACCCAGTGTGACAGACTAGTTAAGAGAGGCTGTATCTACCTAGTGTGACAGACTAGTTAAGAGAGGCTGTATATACCCAGTGTGACAGACTAGTTAAGAGAGGCTGTATCTCCCCAGTGTAACAGACTAGTTAAGAGAGGCTGTATCTACCCAGTGTGACAGACTAGTTAAGAGAGGCTGTATCTACCCAGTGTGACAGACTAGTTAAGAGAGGCTGTACCTACCCAGTGTGACAGACTAGTTAAGAGAGGCTGTATCTACCCAGTGTGACAGACTAGTTAAGAGAGGCTGTATCTACCCAGTGTGACAGACTAGTTAAGAGAGGCTGTATCTACCTAGTGTGACAGACTAGTTAAGAGAGGCTGTATCTACCCAGTGTAACAGACTAGTTAAGAGAGGCTGTATCTACCCAGTGTGACAGACTAGTTAAGAGAGGCTGTATCTACCCAGTGTGACAGACTAGTTAAGAGAGGCTGTATCTACCCAGTGTGACAGACTAGTTAAGAGAGGCTGTATCTACCCAGTGTGACAGACTAGTTAAGAGAGGCTGTATCTACCTAGTGTGACAGACTAGTTAAGAGAGGCTGTATCTACCCAGTGTGACAGACTAGTTAAGAGAGGCTGTATCTCCCCAGTGTAACAGACTAGTTAAGAGAGGCTGTATCTACCCAGTGTGACAGACTAGTTAAGAGAGGCTGTACCTACCCAGTGTGACAGACTAGTTAAGAGAGGCTGTATCTACCCAGTGTGACAGACTAGTTAAAGAGAGGTTGCATCCTATAACACAGCCTGCATCCCAAACGACTCCCCATTCCCTACAACGTGCACTACATTTGACCAGGGCACTGAGAGCACTCATCAAAAGTAGTGTGGTACAAATAGGGAATAGGGTGTAATTTGGAAAATGCCCCCAGATCACTTTCACGATCCAAGTACAGAGCAACAAGCTGCAGAGAGACGAGGGGGGACTCCCAATGCGTTGGAGACAGATAGCGCCGGGCTGACCAAGACAATCTGTCTGGCGTTAGTCATTATGAATCCATTCCTAGACGGAGACAACACAGCCCCATACAGCACCGGTCGGTTAATGATGCAGGGGTTGAATGAAGTCCTCGTCGTTGTCACTCTTAGCGGTAATTTAATTCAAAACACTCCCATCTTATCTCCCCTAACGCACACTGTCACAGCCCACCCACGGAACCACAGATTAGCCTAGCGGAATCATGGAACCACGGAACCACAGATTAGCCTAGCGGAATCACGGAACCACAGATTAGCCTAGCGGAATCATTGAACCACAGAACCACAGATTAGCCTAGCGGAATCATGGAACCACAGATTAGCCTAGCGGAATCATGGAATCGGTGCTTAGGGGGAACCACGGCATAGTGCTGTATCACCCAGAGCCCATCCCTCATAATCAGCCTACCGCCATATCTCTAATGTCCTGTGTGAGAGGAGGGGCCAGATATCACTCTGTCTGGTCTATCTAATAGGAGGGGCTAGATATCACTCTGTCTGGTCTATCTAATAGGAGGGGCTAGATATCACTCTGTCTGGTCTATCTAATAGGAGGGGCTAGATATCACTCTGTCTGGTCTATCTAATAGGAGGGGCTAGATATCACTCTGTCTGGTCTATCTTATAGGAGGGACTAGATATCACTCTGTCTGGTCTATCTAATAGGAGGGGCTAGATATCACTCTGTCTGGTCTATCTAATAGGAGGGGCTAGATATCACTCTGTCTGGTCTATCTAATAGGAGGGGCTAGATATCACTCTGTCTGGTCTATCTTATAGGAGGGACTAGATATCACTCTGTCTGGTCTATCTAATAGGAGGGGCTAGATATCACTCTGTCTGGTCTATCTAATAGGAGGGGCTAGATATCACTCTGTCTGGTCTATCTAATAGGAGGGGCTAGATATCACTCTGTCTGGTCTATCTAATAGGAGGGGCTAGATATCACTCTGTCTGGTCTATCTAATAGGAGGGGCTAGATATCACTCTGTCTGGTCTATCTAATAGGAGGGGCTAGATATCACTCTGTCTGGTCTATCTAATAGGAGGGGCTAGATATCACTGTCTGGTCTATCTAATAGGAGGGGCTAGATATCACTCTGTCTGGTCTATCTAATAGGAGGGGCTAGATATCACTCTGTCTGGTCTATCTAATAGGAGGGGCTAGATATCACTCTGTCTGGTCTATCTAATAGGAGGGGCTAGATATCACTCTCTCTGGTCTATCTTATAGGAGGGGCTAGATATCACTCTGTCTGGTCTATCTAATAGGAGGGGCTAGATATCACGCTGTCTGGTCTATCTAATAGGAAGGGCTAGATTAGGAGGGGCTAGATATCACTCTGTCTGGTCTATCTAATAGGAGGGGCTAGATATCACTCTGTCTGCTCTATCTTATAGGAGTGGTTCTAGACCCCTCTCTGTCTATCTTATAGGAGTGGTTCTAGATCACTCTGTCTATCTTATAGGAGTCATGGAACCACGGAACCACAGATTAGCCTAGCGGAATCATGGAACCACAGATTAGCCTAGCGGAATCATGGAACCGGTGCTTAGGGGGAACCACGGCATAGTGCTGTATCACCCAGAGCCCATCCCTCATAATCAGCCTACCGCCATATCTCTAATGTCCTGTGTGAGAGGAGGGGCCAGATATCACTCTGTCTGGTCTATCTAATAGGAGGGGCTAGATATCACTATGTCTGCTCTATCTTATAGGAGTGGTTCTAGACCCCTCTCTGTCTATCTTATAGGAGTGGTTCTAGTGTTCTCTGTCTATCTTATAGGAGTGGTTCTAGACCACTGTCTATCTTATAGGAGTGGTTCGAGTGTTCTCTGTCTATCTTATAGGAGTGGTTCTAGACTCCTCTCTGTCTATCTTATAGGAGTGGTTCTAGTGCTCTCTGTCTATCTTATAGGAGTGGTTCTAGTGTTCTCTGTCTATCTTATAGGAGTGGTTCTAGTGTTCTCTGTCTATCTTATAGGAGTGGTTCTAGTGCTCTGTGTCTGAGGGGAGGCACTAAGATAATTATCATGATGTTCATTAAATCTTTAAGCCTGAGGTGTTAACAGTGGCAGATTTACACCATCCGTGGATGGTGTGTAGAGACTCATCTATGAGATGAGGTGGTGTTGATGAACTGGGCAGGAAGTCGTTTCCTACGACAGGAACAGGAACTAGAGATGAACCATCTGACTGTTTTACGGCTCTATCCTGTTATACGGCACCAGACGTCTTGATTATACCCTCATATCTGACATGATCTGATGTGCTGGGGGTGAAGCTTTGTGAAGGTGTGGAGGGTGAAGATGTCTTTGTGAAGGTGTTGGGGGTGAAGATGTCTTTGTGAAGGTGTTGGGGGTGAAGATGTCTTTGTGAAGGTGTTGGGGGTGAAGATGTCTCTGTGAAGGTGTTGGGGGTGAAGATGTCTCTGTGAAGGTGTTGAGGGTGCAGATGTCTTTGTGAAGGTGTTGAGGGTGCAGATGTCTTTGTGAAGGTGTTGAGGGTGAAGATGTCTTTGTGAAGGTGTTGAGGGTGAAGATGTCTTTGTGAAGGTGTTGAGGGTGAAGATGTCTCTGTGAAGGTGTTGGGGGTGAAGATGTCTCTGTGAAGGTGTTGAGGGTGAAGATGTCTTTGTGAAGCTGCTGGGGGTGAAGCTTTGTGAAGGTTGAATATGTCTCTGTGAAGGTGTTGAGGGTGAAGATGTCTTTGTGAAGGTGTTGAGGGTGAAGATGTCTTTGTGAAGGTGTTGAGGGTGAAGATGTCTTTGTGAAGGTGCTGGGGGTGAAGCTTTGTGAAGGTGTGGAGGGTGAATATGTCTCTGTGAAGGTGTTGAGGGTGAAGATGTCTCTGTGAAGGTGTTGAGGGTGAAGATGTCTTTGTGAAGGTGTTGAGGGTGAAGCTGTCTTTGTGAAGGTGTTGAGGGTGAAGCTGTCTTTGTGAAGGTGTTGAGGGTGAAGATGTCTTTGTGAAGGTGTTGAGGGTGAAGATGTCTTTGTGAAGGTGCTGGGGGTGAAGCTTTGTGAAGGTGTGGATGGTGAATATGTCTCTGTGAAGGTGTTGAGGGTGAAGATGTCTCTGTGAAGGTGTTGAGGGTGAAGGTGTCTCTGTGAAGGTGTTGGGGGTGAAGATGTCTCTGTGAATGTGTTGAGGGTGAAGATGTCTTTGTGAAGGTGCTGGGGGTGAAGCTTTGTGAAGGTGTTGAGGGTGAAGCTGTCTTTGTGAAGGTGTTGAGGGTGAAGATGTCTCTGTGAATGTGTTGAGGGTGAAGATGTAGTATTTGTGAAGGTGTTGAGGGTGAAGAAGTATTTGTGAAGGTGTTGAGGGTGAAGCTGTCTTTGTGAAGGTGTTGGGGTGAAGCTGTCTTTGTGAAGGTGTTGAGGGTGAAGAAGTATTTGTGAAGGTGTTGAGGGTGAAGCTGTGTTTGTGAAGGTGTTGAGGGTGAAGAAGTATTTGTGAAGGTGTTGAGGGTGAAGCTGGCTTTGTGAAGGTGTTGAGGGTGAAGAAGTATGTGTGAAGATGTTGAGGGTGAAGCTGGCTTTGTGAAGCTGTTGAGGGTGAAGAAGTATGTGTGAAGGTGTTGAGGGTGAAGCTGGCTTTGTGAAGCTGTTGAGGGTGAAGAAGTATGTGTGAAGGTGTTGAGGGTGAAGCTGGCTTTGTGAAGCTGTTGAGGGTGAAGGTGTATTTGTGAAGGTGTTGAGGGTGAAGAAGTATGTGTGAAGGTGTTGAGGGTAAAGGTGTATTTGTGAAGGTGTTGAGGGTGAAGGTGTATTTGTGAAGGTGCTCATTACAGTAAGGCTGCATTACAGATGGCAGCCTACTCCCTTCATAGTAAGGCTCTGGTCCATAGTAGTGCACTATATATAGGGAATAGGGTTCTATATGGTTCTGGTCTAAAGTAATGCACTATATAGGGAATAGGGTTCTATAGGGCTCTGGTCCAAAGTAGTGCACTATATAGGGAATAGGATTCTATAGGGCTCTGGTCCAAAGTAGTGCACTATATAGGGAATAGGGTTCTATAGGACTCTGGTCCAAAGTAGTGCACTATATAGGGAATAGGGTTCTATAGGGCTCTGGTCTAAAGTAGTGCACTATATAGGGAATAGGGTTCTATAGGGCTCTGGTCTAAAGTAGTGCACTATATAGGGAATAGGGTTCTATAGGGCTCTGGTCCAAAGTAGTGCACTATATAGGGAATAGGGTTCTACAGGGCTCTGGTCCAAAGTAGTGCACTATATAGGGAATAGGGTTCCATAGGGCTCTGGTCCAAAGTAGTGCACTATATAGGGAATAGGGTTCTACAGGGCTCTGGTCCAAAGTAGTGCACTATATAGGGAATAGGGTGCCATAGGGCTCTGGTCCAAAGTAGTGCACTATATAGGGAATAGGGTTCTACAGGGCTCTGGTCCAAAGTAGTGCACTATATAGGGAATAGGGTTCTATAGGGCTCTGGTCTAAAGTAGTACACTATATAGGGAATAGGGTTATATAGGGCTCTGGTCCAAAGTAGTGCACTATATAGGGAATAGGGTGCCATAGGGCTCTGGTCCAAAGTAGTGCACTATATAGGGAATAGGGTGCCATAGGGCTCTGGTCCATAGTAGTGCACTATATAGGGAATAGGGTGCCATAGGGCTCTGGTCCAAAGTAGTGCACTATATAGGGAATAGGGTGCCATTTAAGGATGCAGGCCCTGTGTTTCAGTCTCCTGGCGTGTTTGTCAGTAATCATTCCCACTGATCTGCCATCGCTGCCCCCCTCCCCAAGGCACGCTGCTGTCCTGGAAGTGTCCCTGTTGCTATGGTGACAGGTTGCCATGCTGACTGGTTTCTGATTGGCTCGGCTTAGAGAGAGAGAGGTGTCTTGTCTGTGTAGATGGCTTCTTCTCCAGTTGTGTTCTCTCGTCCCCGTCTCACACTGTCACTGTAATGTCCACCTTCTGTTCCGGTTCAAATCCCCTGGTCATCCCGTCCGTCACTGAGCGGTTTGTTCACAGCACAACCAACAGGATGTGTGTCTTTTTTTTAAAGCAACCAAAGTCCTATAATACCAAACTCTATTCGAATCCACGATGCCAATATTATTTTTTCTTCTGGGGTGGGGGGGGGTAAATCAAGTGTACCCGTCTTCCCATCCTGAAATTCCTAAATCCCAAACCTAAATCCCCTTTTTAGCTCTGTGGAGTCTTATTGTGGATCTGGGATGAGCCAGGGTAGCTCCCCTACGCTGAGAGGAACAGGCAGGTCCAGCGTTAGACCCCAGGCGGGTTCTGTTTGTTGCTGGGGATCCCTGAGGTGAGGATGCTGGGGTTCCCCGAGGTGAGGACGCTAGGGAGCCCCGAGGTGAGGATGCTGGGGATCCCCGAGGTGAGGATGCCGAGGATCCCCGAGGTGAAGATGCCGGGGATCCCCGAGGTGAGGATGCCGGGGATCCCCGAGGTGAGGATGCCGGGGATCCCCGAGGTGAGGATGCCGGGGATCCCCGAGGTGAGGATGCCGGGGATCCCCGAGGTGAGGATGCCGGGGATCCCCGAGGTGAGGATGCCGGGGATCCCCGAGGTGAGGATGCCGGGGATCCCCGAGGTGAGGATGCTGGGGATCCCCGAGGTGAGGATGCTAGGGATCCCCGAGGTGAGGATGCTGGGGTTGGCTGGGCGGGAGATTTGCTCTGATCCACTCTGCTCAGGCCTTTTGGGGCCCCAGGCTCCTTTTCACTCTTTTCAATGCGTCCCAAATGCCACCCTATTCCCTACATAGTGCACTACTTTAGACCCTATTCCCTACATAGTGCACTTCTTTAGACCCTATTCCCTACATAGTACACTACTTTAGACCCTATTCCCTACATAGTGCACTTCTTTAGACCCTATTCCCTACATAGTGCACTACTTTAGACCCTATTCCCTACATAGTGCACTACTTTAGACCCTATTTCCTACATAGTGCACTACTTTAGACCCTATTCCCTACATAGTACACTACTTTAGACCCTATTCCCTACATAGTGCACTTCTTTAGACCCTATTCCCTACATAGTGCACTACTTTAGACCCTATTCCCTACATAGTGCACTACTTTAGATCCTATTCCCTACATAGTGCACTACTTTAGACCCTATTCCCTACATAGTGCACTTCTTTCGATTGGTGGTGACTGTGATTCAGTGTGCCAGGGGTACACATGAAACAAGCCCTTGTTGTTGTTGTTGTGGTCCTGAGGAAAATGACCCTCTCTGGGACTTCCTGCTGTGGAGTTAACAACTCCTTCAGATGTGGCTTGTCGTTATAGAGGACTACGGTCCCAGCCTAAAGGCAGGTAGGAACGCTTGGTGTGTGTGTGTGTGTGTGTGTGTGTGTGTGTGTGTGTGTAACACAGGTGACACAGCCTGTTTTAGAGGAAATGAGCGAACAGCAGTTTAACAGATCTGCACCACTGTCTGTGTTGGTACCTACACAGCATTTTAACAGCAGGTTATATTCTGATACATGATCCTGTGTGTGTGTGTTTGAGGTGTGTGTGTGTGTGTGTGTGTGTGTGTGTGTGTGTTGAGGTGTGGAAGATGTACTGTAGAGAAAACAGAGATAAATCACCTGATTTGACAGTCAGACTTTTAGAACAACGACATGAAACATCAATTAAACTGCAGCAGGACAGAGAGAAAGGAGAGCTGCTCTACACACACACACACACACATACACCTCAAACACACACACACCTCAAACACACACCTCAAACACACACACACACACACCTAAAACACACACCTCAAACACACACACACACACTCTCTTGTCTCTGTCAGAGATTGGGCTCAGTAAAGTGATTGAATATCACCTACTTTTTCTGCCTGTCTGGGAGGATGGAGTAAGGAGGAGAGAGGAGGAGGGGAGGAGGAGGAGGGGAGGAGAGAGGAGGAGGAGGGGAGGAGGAGGAGGGGAGGAGAGAGGAGGAGGAGGAGGAGGAGGAGGGAGGAGGAGGAGGGGAGGAGGGGGGGAGGAGGAGGGGGAGGAGGAGGAGGGAGGAGAGGGAGGAGGAGGGGAGGAGGAGGAGGGAGGAGGGAGGAGGAGGGGAGGAGGAGAGAGGAGGAGGGAGGAGGGGAGGAGGAGGAGGAGGAGGAGGGGAGGAGAGAGGAGGAGGAGGAGGAGGAGGAGGGGAGGAGGAGGAGGGGAGGAGGAGGAGAGGAGGAGGAGGAGGAGGAGAGGAGGAGAGAGGAGGAGGGAGGAGGAGAGGAGGAGGGAGGAGGAGGAGGAGGAGGGGAGGAGAGAGGAGGAGGAGGAGGAGGAGGAGGGGAGGTGGAGAGGAGGAGGAGGAGGGGAGGGGAGAGGAGGAGGAGAGTAGGAGGGGAGGAGGAGAGAGGAGGAGGGAGGAGGAGGAGGAGGGGAGGAGGAGGAGAGGGGAGGAGGAGAGGAGGAGGAGGGGAGGAGGAGGAGGAGGAGGAGGGGAGGAGGGGAGGTGGAGGAGGGGGGGAGGAGGAGGAGGGGAGGAGGAGAGGAGGAGGAGGAGGAGGAGGAGGGGAGGAGGAGAGGAGGAGGAGGAGGAGGAGGGGAGGAGGAGAGGAGGAGGAGAGGAGAGGAGGAGGGGAGAGGGAGGAGGGGGGGAGGTGGAGGTGGAGGGGAGGAGGGGGAGAGGAGAGGAGGAGGAGGAGGGAGGAGGGAGGGGGGGGGAGGAGGAGGAGAGGAGGAGAGGAGGGAGAGGTGGAGGTGGGAGGAGGGGAGGGGAGGGGAGGGAGGGAGGGGTGGGGAGTGGTGGAGGGGGGGAGGAGGAGGAGGTTGGGGAGGAGGAGGTGGAGGGAGGTGGAGGAGGAGGAGGTGTGGTGGTGGGTGGTGTGTGGAGGTGGGTGGAGGAGGTGAGAGAGGAGTGGAGTGGTGGAGGAGGAGGAGTGAGGGAGGTGGAGGTGGAGGGAGAGGAGGGTGAGGAGGAGGAGAGAGGAGGAGGGGAGGAGGAGGAGGGGAGGAGAGGAGGAGGAGGAGGAGGAGGAGGGGAGGAGGAGGAGAGGAGGAGAGAGGAGGAGGGGAGGGAGGAGGAGAGGAGGAGGGGAGGAGAGAGGAGGAGGAGGAGGAGGAGGGGAGGAGGAGGGGAGGGGGAGGAGGAGAGGAGGAGGAGGAGGAGGAGGAGGGGAGGAGAGAGGAGGAGGAGGAGGAGGGGAGGAGAGAGGAGGAGGGGAGGAGGAGGGGAGGAGGAGAGAGGAGGAGGGGAGGAGGGGAGGAGGAAGAGGGGAGGAGGAGAGGAGGAGGAGGAGGAGGAGGAGGAGGAGGAGGGGAGGAGAGGAGGAGGAGGAGGGGAGGAGGAGGAGAGGAGGAGGAGGAGGAGGAGGAGGAGGGGAGGAGGAGGAGGAGAGGAGGAGGGGAGGAGGAGGAGGAGGAGGGGAGGAGGAGGAGGAGGAGGAGGAGGGGAGGAAGAGGAGGAGGGGAGGAGGAGGAGGGGAGGACGAGAGGAGGAGGGGAGGAGGAGGGAGGGGAGGACAGGAGGAGGAGGGAGGAGAGAGGGGAGGGAGAGGAGGAGGAGGAGGGAGGGGAGAGAGAGGAGGAGGAGGGGAGGAGGAGAGGAGGAGGGGAGGAGGAGAGGAGGAGGAGGAGGGGAGGAGGAGAGGAGGAGGGGAGGAGGAGGAGGAGGAGGAGGGGAGGAGGAGAGAGGAGGAGGAGGGGAGGAGGAGGGGAGGAGGAGAGGAGGAGGAGGAGAGGAGGAGGAGGAGGAGGAGGACGAGGAGGAGGGGAGGAGGAAGAAGAGAGGGGGGAGAGGAGGAGGGGAGGAGGAGGGGAGGAGGGGAGGAGGAGGAGGGGAGGAGGAGAGGAGGAGGAGGAGGGGAGGAGGAGGAGGAGAGGAGAAGAGGAGGAGGAGGGGAGGAGGAGGAGGGGAGGAGGAGGAGGAGGGGAGGAGGAGGGGAGGAGGAGGAAGGAGAAGAGGAGGAGGAGGAGAGGAGGAAGAAGAGAGGGGGGAGAGGAGGAGGGGAGGAGGAGGGGAGGAGGAGAGGAGGAGGGGAGGGGAGGAGGGGGAGAGGAGGAGGGAGGGGAGGAGGAGAGGAGGAGGGGAGGAGGAGGGGAGGAGAGAGAGGAGGAGGAGAGAGGAGGAGGGGAAGAGGAGGAGGGGAGGAGGGAGAGGAGGAGGGGAGGAGGAGGAGGGGAGGAGGAGAGGAGGAGGGGAGGAGGAGGGGAGGAGGAGGGGAGGAGGAGGAGGGGAGGAGGAGAGGAGGAGGGGAGGAGAGGAGGAGGAGAGAGGAGGAGGGGAAGAGGAGGAGGGGAGGAGGAGAGGAGGAGGGAGGAGGAGGAGGAGGAGGGGAGGAGGAGAGGAGGAGGGGAGGAGGAGGAGGGGAGGAGGAGAGGAGAGGAAACACACACACATATTTCTAACTATACTTGTGAGGACTTTCTGGGGACCAACAAATGATTCCGTTAGAAAATCCTATTTCTCCTAAACCCCTAAGCCTAAAATAGTATTTTCTACAAGTGAAGACTGGCAAAATGTCCTCACATCTCTGAATTTGAGTTGGTTTGCTCTTCTAGTGAGGACTTCTGTTACTGACAGGTATAGTAAAATATGTACACACACACACACACACACACACACACACACACACACACACACACACACACACACACACACACACACACACACACACACACACACCCTACTTTACTCTGACTTTGGTTTCAACTCCCCTTTCTGCTGTGATTTCATCTTCTAACTTATCTGAAGGAGGGATGGAGGGGTGAGGGGGGAAGGAGGGAGGGAGGGGTGAGGGAGAAGGAGGGAGGGAGGGGTGAGGGAGGGATGGAGGGGTGAGGGGGAAGGAGGGACGGAGGGGTGAGGGAGGGATGGAGGGGTGAGGGGGGAAGGAGGGAGGGAGGAGGGGTAAGGGAGGGATGGAGGGGTGAGGGGGGAGGAGGGAGGGAGGGGTGAGGGAGTGAGGGAGGGAGGGAGAGGTAGAGAGAGAGAGAGGTAGAGAGAGAGAGGTAGAGAAAGAGAGGTAGAGAGAGAGACAGAGAGATAAAGAGAGATGTAGAGAGAGAAAGGTAGAGAGACAAAGGTAGAGAGAGAGGAAGAGAGAGAGAGAGAGACAGAGACAGAGAGACAGAGAGAGACAGAGAGGATGAAAGAGAGATGTAGAGAGAGAGACAGAGAGGAAGAGAGAGAGGAGGGAAAATGATTGAGGCAGTCTGAATCATCCTAACGAGTCTAGGATTAAGTTTATTACAGTATAACTGTTATAACCACCTGTTATAACCTCTACCATCTGATAGACTGAGGAGAGGAGGGATCCCACTAACCCCTCCACCTATTACAGTATAACTGTTATAACCACCTGTTATAACCTCTACCATATTGATAGACTGAGGAGAGGAGGGATCCCACTAACCCTTCCACCTATTACAGTATAACTGTTATAACCACCTGTTATAACCTCTACCATCTGATAGACTGAGGAGAGGAGGGATCCACTAACCCCTCCACCTATTACAGTATAACTGTTATAACCACCTGTTATAACCTCTCTCATCTGATACACTGAGGAGAGGAGGGATCCCACTAACCCCTCCACCTATTACAGTATAACTGTTATAACCACCTGTTATAACCTCTACCATCTGATTGAGGAGAGGAGGGATCCCACTAACCCCCCCACCTATTAAAGTATAACTGTTATAACCACCTGTTATAACCTCTACCATCTGATAGACTGAGGAGAGGAGGGATCCCACTAACCCCCCCACCTATTACAGTATAACTGTTATAACCACCTGTTATAACCTCTACCATCTGATAGACTGAGGAGAGGAGGGATCCCACTAACCCCTCCACCTATTACAGTATAACTGTTATAACCACCTGTTATAACCTCTACCATCTGATAGACTGAGGAGAGGAGGGATCCCACTAACCCCTCCACCTATTACAGTATAACTGTTATAACCACCTGTTATAACCTCTACCATCTGATACAATGAGGAGAGGAGGGATCCCACTAACCCCCCCACCTATTACAGTATAACTGTTATAACCACCTGTTATAACCTCTACCATCTGATAGACTGAGGAGAGGAGGGATCCACTAACCCCTCCACCTATTACAGTATAACTGTTATAACCACCTGTTATAACCTCTACCATCTGATAGACTGAGGAGAGGAGGGATCCCACTAACCCCTCCACCTATTACAGTATAACTGTTATAACCACCTGTTATAACCTCTACCATCTGATACACTGAGGAGAGGAGGAATCCTCCTCAGGAGGAGAAAGAGCTCTAAGCATGGGGAATAAAGAGCTCTAAGCTCGGAGAATAAAGAGCTCTAAGCACAGGGAATAAATAGCTCTAAGCATGGGGAATAAAGAGCTCTAAGCTCGGAGAATAAAGAGCTCTAAGCACGGGGAATAAAGAGCTCTAAGCTCGGAGAATAAAGAGCTCTAAGCTCGGGGACTAAAGAGCTCTAAGCATGGGGACTAAAGAGCTCTAAGCATGGGGAATAAAGAGCTCTAAGCATGGGGAATAAAGAGCTCTAAGCACGGGGAATAAAGAGCTCTAAGCTCGGAGAATAAAGAGCTCTAAGCACGGGGGAATAAAGAGCTCTAAGCATGGGGAATAAAGAGCTCTAAGCACGGGGAATAAAGAGCTCTGAGCACGGGGAATAAAGAGCTCTAAGCTCGGGGAATAAAGAGCTCTAAGCACAGGGAATAAAGAGCTCTAAGCACGGGGAATAAAGAGCTCTAAGCACGGGGAATAAAGAGCTCTGAGCATGGGGAATAAAGAGCTCTAAGCACGGGGAATAAAGAGCTCTAAGCACGGGGAATAAAGAGCTCTGAGCATGGGGAATAAAGAGCTCTAAGCACGGGGAATAAAGAGCTCTAAGCACGGGGAATAAAGAGCTCTAAGCACGGGGAATAAAGAGCTCTAAGCATGGGGAATAAAGAGCTCTAAGCACGGGGAATAAAGAGCTCTAAGCATGGGGAATAAAGAGCTCTAAGCACGGGGAATAAAGAGGCTCTAAGCATGGGGAATAAAGAGCTCTAAGCACGGGGAATAAAGAGCTCTAAGCACGGGGAATAAAGAGCTCTAAGCACGGGGAATAAAAAGTATACTGGAAGAAAAGGTATAATGAAGTGTTTAACAGGTCAAAGTTCAGATCCCAGACCGGGTCTTCTCTTCATCAGGAACAAGAAGAGTCTTCTGGAACAATCTGCTACTTACAACCTATTCTGAAAGGAAACGGATGAGTGTTTCTGCCGACGTCTTGGCTTTTGGTTTGAGCTCCCAGAACCTCTTGCATGTAGAAGAGATGTTCTGTGGTTTTCATTTCCCACAGCGAGGTTCAGTAACCTTTCAGACTGCCCTTTCCCCTCCATTTCAAGCTCTAATTCAGAAGTAGACCATCCATCCATGATCATTGTGAGGTCGGGTATCACTAAAGACATCTGGAGGTAATCCCCCCCCCCCCCCCCTCCTCAGAACGACCCAGTTACTCCTTTAGAGCCTGGCTGGGCTTCCCCTCACACAGCAGGGGACCAGGATCACACTACACCAGGGTGTGTGTGTGTGTGTGTGTGTGTGTCTGATTCAACATTGCAAGGAGAGAGCTCACCTCCAACCTCAGTAGATTAAAGTAAGATTTTACAAGCCTTAATTCAACATGTTACCAAACAACTGTTCCCTTATCTTAATTCAACATGTTACCAAGACTACTGTTCCCTTATCTTAATTCAACATGTTACCACGACTACTGTTCCCTTATCTTAATTCAACATGTTACCAAGACAACCGTTCCCTTATCTTAATTCAACATGTTACCACGACTGCTGTTCCCTTATCTTAATTCAACATTTTACCACGACTACTGTTCCCTTATCTTAATTCAACATGTTACCAAGACTACTGTTCCCTTATCTTAATTCAACATGTTACCAAGACTACTGTTCCCTTATTTTAATTCAACATGTTACCAAGACAACCGTTCCCTTTTCTTAATTCAACATGTTACCAAGACTACTGTTCCCTTGTCTTAATTCAACATGTTACCAAGACTACTGTTCCCTTATCTTAATTCAACATGTTACCAAGACTACTGTTCCCTTATCTTAATTCAACATGTTACCAAGACAACCGTTCCCTTATCTTAATTCAACATGTTACCACAACTACTGTTCCCTTATCTTAATTCAACATGTTACCACAACTACTGTTCCCTTATCTTAATTCAACATGTTACCAAGACAACCGTTCCCTTATCTTAATTCAACATGTTACCACAACTACTGTTCCCTTGTCTTAATTCAACATGTTACCAAGACTACTGTTCCCTTATCTTAATTAAACATGTTACCAAGACTACTGTTCCCTTATCTTAATTCAACATGTTACTAAGACAACCGTTCCCTTATCTTAATTCAACATGTTACCAAGACTACTGTTCCCTTATCTTAATTCAACATGTTACCAAGACAACCATTCCCTTATCTTAATTCAACATGTTACCACAACTACTGTTCCCTTATCTTAATTCAACATGTTACCAAGACTACTGTTCCCTTATCTTAATTCAACATGTTACCAAGACAACCATTCCCTTATCTTAATTCAACATGTTACCAAGACTACTGTTCCCTTATCTTAATTCAACATGTTACCAAGACTACTGTTCTCTTGCTTGCTGGCCTGAAATAAAATCAGCCAACCTATCAAAATGATCGATCTGTTCACTCCCCTCCCCTCATTAACATCTCTGCATCTCCCTAGAGCACAGCAGATTCACCACCTGGTCCTGATTAGACTCAACAGACTGAGTTACGATGCTCTGACACACACAGACACTAACTCTGGATGGGTCATGGTACTGACTGGGGACCGTCTCTGTCCTGTAACTCTGGATGGGTCATGGTACTGACTGGGGACCGTCTCTGTCCTGTAACTCTGGATAGGTCATGGTACTGACTGGGGACTGTCTCTGGGGACTGTAACTCTGGATGGGTCATGGTACTGACTGGGACCGTCTCTGTCCTGTAACTCTGGATGGGTCATGGTACTGACTGGGGACCGTCTCTGTTCTGTAACTCTGGATGGGTCATGGTACTGACTGGGGACCGTCTCTGTCCTGTAACTCTGGATGGGTCATGGTACTGACTGGGGACTGTCTCTGTCCTGTAACTCTGGATGGGTCATGGTACTGACTGGGGACTGTCTCTGTCCTGTAACTCTGGATGGGTCATGGTACTGACTGGGGACCGTCTCTGTCCTGTAACTCTGGGTGGGTCATGGTACTGACTGGGGACCGTCCTGTAACTCTGGGTGGGTCATGGTACTGACTGGGGACCGTCTCTGTCCTGTAAGTCTGGATGGGTCATGGTACTGACTGGGGACCGTCTCTGTTCTGTAACTCTGGATGGGTCATGGTACTGACTGGGGACCGTCTCTGTCCTGTAACTCTGGATGGGTCATGGTACTGACTGGGGACTGTCTCTGTCCTGTAACTCTGGATGGGTCATGGTACTGACTGGGGACTGTCTCTGTCCTGTAACTCTGGATGGGTCATGGTACTGACTGGGGACCGTCTCTGTCCTGTAACTCTGGGTGGGTCATGGTACTGACTGGGGACCGTCCTGTAACTCTGGGTGGGTCATGGTACTGACTGGGGACCGTCTCTGTCCTGTAAGTCTGGATGGGTCATGGTACTGACTGGGGACTGTCTCTGTCCTGTAACTCTGGGTGGGTCATGGTACTGACTGGGGACCGTCTCTATCCTGTAAGTCTGGATGGGTCATGGTACTGACTGGGGACTGTCTCTGTCCTGTAACTCTGGGTGGGTCATGGTACTGACTGGGGACTGTCTCTGTCCTGTAACTCTGGGTGGGTCATGGTACTGACTGGGGACCGTCTCTGTCCTGTAAGTCTGGATGGGTCATGGTACTGACTGGGGACTGTCTCTGTCCTGTAACTCTGGATGGGTCATGGTACTGACTGGGGACCGTCTCTGTTCTGTATCTCTGGATGGGTCATGGTACTGACTGGGGACCGTCTCTGTCCTGTAACTCTGGATGGGTCATGGTACTGACTGGGGGACTGTCTCTGTCCTGTAACTCTGGATGGGTCATGGTACTGACTGGGGACTGTCTCTGTCCTGTAACTCTGGATGGGTCATGGTACTGACTGGGGACCGTCTCTGTCCTGTAACTCTGGGTGGGTCATGGTACTGACTGGGGACCGTCCTGTACTCTGGGTGGGTCATGGTACTGACTGGGGACCGTCTCTGTCCTGTAAGTCTGGATGGGTCATGGTACTGACTGGGGACTGTCTCTGTCCTGTAACTCTGGGTGGGTCATGGTACTGACTGGGGACCGTCTCTGTCCTGTAAGTCTGGATGGGTCATGGTACTGACTGGGGACTGTCTCTGTCCTGTAACTCTGGGTGGGTCATGGTACTGACTGGGGACTGTCTCTGTAACTCTGGGTGGGTCATGGTACTGACTGGGGTAAAGAGGGGCCAAGGGAGTGACTGTGTCGGCAGGAACCAGATTTAAAAATAATAATAATAATAATATTTAACTAGGTAAGTCAATTAAGAACAAATTCTTATTTAAAATGACGGCCTACCCCCCCGGCCAAACCCGAACGACGCTGGGTGAATGGTGCTCCGCCCTACGGGACTCCCAATCACAGCCGGTTGTGATACAGCCTGGATTCCAACCAGGGTGTCTGTAGTGACGCCTCTAGTACTGAGATACAGTGCCTTAGAACTCAACAACACTCGGTGAAGGGAGGGAAGGAGGGTGGGAAGGAGGGAGGGAAGGAGGGAAGGAAGGAGGGAGGGAAGGAGAGAGGGAAGGAGGGAGGGAAGGAGGGAAGGAGAGAGGGAAGGAGGGAGGGAAGGAGAGAGGGAAAGAGGGAGGGAAGAAGGGAAGGAGGGAGGGAAGGAGGGAAGGAGGGAGGGAAGGAGGGAGGGAAGGAAGGAGGGAGGGAAGGAAGGAGGGAGGGAAGGAGGGCAGGAGGGAAGGAGAGAGGGAAGGGAGGAGGGAAGGAGGGAGGGAAGGAGGGAAGAAAGGAGGGAGGGAAGGAGGGAGGGAAGGAGGGAGGGAAGGAGAGAGGGAAGGAGGGAGGGAAGGAGAGAGGGAAGGAGAGAGGGAAGGAGGGAGGGAAGGAGAGAGGGAAGGAGAGAGGGAAGGAGGGAGGGAAGGAGGGAAGGAAGGAGGGAGGGAAGGAGGGAGGGAAGGAGGGAGGGAAGGAGGGAAGGAGGGAAGGAGGGAAGGAGGGAGGGAGGGAAGGAGGGAGGGAAGGAGAGAGGGAAGGAGGGAGGGAAGGAGGGAGGGAGGGAGGGAAGGAGGGAGGGAAGGAGGGAGGGAAGGAGGGAAGGAGAGAGGGAAGGAGTGAGGGAAGGATGGATGTAAGGAGTGAGGGAAGGAGAGAGGGAATGAGGGATGTAAGGAGGGAGGGAAGGAGGGATGTAAGGAGGGAGGGAAGGAGGGATGTAAGGAGGGAGGGAAGGAGGGATGTAAGGAGGGATGGAAGGAGAGAGGGGCCAAGGGAGTGGGCTGTGAGGGACAGGGACCGAGTGGTTACCACTCACAGGGATGGAGGGAGGGAGGGAAGGAGGGAGGGAAGGAGGGATGGAAGGAGAGAGGGGCCGAGGGAGTGGGCTGTGAGGGACAGGGGCCGAGTGGTTACCACTCACAGGGATGGAGGGAGGGATATAAGGAGGGAGGGAAGGAGGGATGGAAGGAGGGAGGGGCCGAGTGGTTACCACTCACATGGATGGAGGGAGGGAGGGATGTAAGGAGGGATGTAAGGAGGGAGGGAAGTAAGGAGGGAGGGAAGGAGGGAGGGAAGTAAGGAGGGAGGGAAGGAGGGAGGGAAGTAAGGAGGGAGGGAAGGAGGGAGGGAAGTAAGGAGGGAGGGAAGGAGGGATGGAAGGAGAGAGGGGCCGAGTGGTTACCACTCACAGGGATGGAGGGAGGGATGGAGGGAAGGAGGGATGGAAGGAGGGAGGGGCCGAGTGGTTACCACTCACAGGGATGGAGGGAGGGATGTAAGGAGGGAGGGAAGGAGAGAGGGGCCCAGTGGTTACCACTCACAGGGATGGAGGGAGGGAGGTAAGGAGGGAGGGAAGATGGGAGGGAAGGAGAGAGGGGCCGAGTGGTTACCACTCACAGGAATGGAGGGAGGAGCAGTGTTATTTAAGACGCAGACAGCAGAGGGAGAAATGAAGATGAATGTTGGGGCCGGGAGGAGTGAGGGATGAGGGGCTAATTAGCCATGTTGGCGCTGGGAGAGGGGGGGGGGGGGGGGCAGAGGAGAGGAGGCAGAGATGAAAGCAGAGGGGGCCGGCCTACAGTGACACAGCAGAGCCTGGGGCTTGCCTGGTCTGTGAGGCTGTGTCCCAGGCAGAGAGAGGAGGGCAGGGGGGGTAGAGGACAGTCACCCTGCCCCAGGACCTCCACACCACCAGGGGAGCTTCAAAGACCCAGGGGCCTTCACCAGCCAGCCGGCACATCACGCACGCTCTCTCTCTTCTTCCCCCCTCTTTCTCTCTCTCCCTCCTTCTCTTTCTGTGTGTCTCTGGCTTCCTCTCTCTCTCTCCCTCCTTCTCTTTCTGTGTGTCTCTGGCTTCCTTTCTCTCTCTCCCTCCTTCTCTTTCTGTGTGTCTCTGGCTTCCTCTCTCTCTCCCTCCTTCTCTTTCTGTGTGTCTCTGGCTTCCTCTCTCTCTCTCCCTCCTTCTCTTTCTGTGTGTCTCTGGCTTCCTCTCTCTCTCTCCCTCCTTCTCTTTCTGTGTGTCTCTGGCTTCCTCTCTCTCTCCCTCCTTCTCTTTCTGTGTGTCTCTGGCTTCCTCTCTCTCTCTCCCTCCTTCTCTTTCTGTGTGTCTCTGGCTTCCTCTCTCTCTCTCCCTCCTTCTCTTTCTGTGTGTCTCTGGCTTCCTCTCTCTCTCTCCCTCCTTCTCTTTCTGTGTGTCTCTGGCTTCCTCTCTCTCTCTCCCTCCTTCTCTTTCTGTGTGTCTCTGGCTTCCTCTCTCTCTCTCCCTCCTTCTCTTTCTGTGTGTCTCTGGCTTCCTCTCTCTCTCTCCCTCCTTCTCTTTCTGTGTGTCTCTGGCTTCCTCTCTCTCTCTCCCTCCTTCTCTTTCTGTGTGTCTCTGGCTTCCTCTCTCTCTCTCCCTCCTTCTCTTTCTGTGTGTCTCTGGCTTCCTCTCTCTCTCTCCCTCCTTCTCTTTCTGTGTGTCTCTGGCTTCCTCTCTCTCTCCCTCCTTCTCTTTCTGTGCGTCTCTGGCTTCCTCTCTCTCTCTCCCTCCTTCTCTTTCTGTGTGTCTCTGGCTTCCTCTCTCTCTCCCTCCTTCTCTTTCTGTGCGTCTCTGGCTTCCTCTCTCTCTCTCCCTCCTTCTCTTTCTGTGTGTCTCTGGCTTCCTCTCTCTCTCTCCCTCCTTCTCTTTCTGTGTGTCTCTGGCTTCCTCTCTCTCTCCCTCCTTCTCTTTCTGTGTGTCTCTGGCTTCCTCTCTCTCTCCCTCCTTCTCTTTCTGTGTGTCTCTGGCTTCCTCTCTCTCTCTCCCTCCTTCTCTTTCTGTGTGTCTCTGGCTTCCTCTCTCTCTCTCCCTCCTTCTCTTTCTGTGTGTCTCTGGCTTCCTCTCTCTCTCTCCCTCCTTCTCTTTCTGTGTGTCTCTGGCTTCCTCTCTATCTCTCCCTCCTTCTCTTTCTGTGTGTCTCTGGCTTCCTCTCTCTCTCTCCCTCCTTCTCTTTCTGTGTGTCTCTGGCTTCCTCTCTCTCTCCCTCCTTCTCTTTCTGTGTGTCTCTGGCTTCCTCTCTCTCTCTCCCTCCTTCTCTTTCTGTGTGTCTCTGGCTTCCTCTCTCTCTCTCCCTCCTTCTCTTTCTGTGTGTCTCTGGCTTCCTCTCTCTCTCTCCCTCCTTCTCTTTCTGTGTGTCTCTGGCTTCCTCTCTCTCTCTCCCTCCTTCTCTTTCTGTGTGTCTCTGGCTTCCTCTCTCTCTCTCCCTCCTTCTCTTTCTGTGTGTCTCTGGCTTCCTCTCTCTCTCTCCCTCCTTCTCTTTCTGTGTGTCTCTGGCTTCCTCTCTCTCTCTCCCTCCTTCTCTTTCTGTGTGTCTCTGGCTTCCTCTCTCTCTCTCCCTCCTTCTCTTTCTGTGTGTCTCTGGCTTCCTCTCTCTCTCTCCCTCCTTCTCTTTCTGTGTGTCTCTGGCTTCCTCTCTCTCTCTCCCTCCTTCTCTTTCTGTGTGTCTCTGGCTTCCTCTCTCTCTCCCTCCTTCTCTTTCTGTGTGTCTCTGGCTTCCTCTCTCTCTCTCCCTCCTTCTCTTTCTGTGTGTCTCTGGCTTCCTCTCTCTCTCTCCCTCCTTCTCTTTCTGTGTGTCTCTGGCTTCCTCTCTCTCTCTCCCTCCTTCTCTTTCTGTGTGTCTCTGGCTTCCTCTCTCTCTCCCTCCTTCTCTTTCTGTGTGTCTCTGGCTTCCTCTCTCTCTCCCTCCTTCTCTTTCTGTGTGTCTCTGGCTTCCTCTCTCTCTCCCTCCTTCTCTTTCTGTGTGTCTCTGGCTTCCTCTCTCTCTCTCCCTCCTTCTCTTTCTGTGTGTCTCTGGCTTCCTCTCTCTCTCCCTCCTTCTCTTTCTGTGTGTCTCTGGCTTCCTCTCTCTCTCTCCCTCCTTCTCTTTCTGTGTGTCTCTGGCTTCCTCTCTCTCTCTCCCTCCTTCTCTTTCTGTGTGTCTCTGGCTTCCTCTCTCTCTCTCCCTCCTTCTCTTTCTGTGTGTCTCTGGCTTCCTCTCTCTCTCTCCCTCCTTCTCTTTCTGTGTGTCTCTGGCTTCCTCTCTCTCTCTCCCTCCTTCTCTTTCTGTGTGTCTCTGGCTTCCTCTCTCTCTCTCCCTCCTTCTCTTTCTGTGTGTCTCTGGCTTCCTCTCTCTCTCTCCCTCCTTCTCTTTCTGTGTGTCTCTGGCTTCCTCTCTCTCTCCCTCCTTCTCTTTCTGTGTGTCTCTGGCTTCCTCTCTCTCTCTCCCTCCTTCTCTTTCTGTGTGTCTCTGGCTTCCTCTCTCTCTCTCCCTCCTTCTCTTTCTGTGTGTCTCTGGCTTCCTCTCTCTCTCCCTCCTTCTCTTTCTGTGTGTCTCTGGCTTCCTCTCTCTCTCCCTCCTTCTCTTTCTGTGTGTCTCTGGCTTCCTCTCTCTCTCTCCCTCCTTCTCTTTCTGTGTGTCTCTGGCTTCCTCTCTCTCTCTCCCTCCTTCTCTTTCTGTGTGTCTCTGGCTTCCTCTCTCTCTCCCTCCTTCTCTTTCTGTGTGTCTCTGGCTTCCTCTCTCTCTCTCCCTCCTTCTCTTTCTGTGTGTCTCTGGCTTCCTCTCTCTCTCCCTCCTTCTCTTTCTGTGTGTCTCTGGCTTCCTCTCTCTCTCCCTCCTTCTCTTTCTGTGTGTCTCTGGCTTCCTCTCTCTCTCCCTCCTTCTCTTTCTGTGTGTCTCTGGCTTCCTCTCTCTCTCCCTCCTTCTCTTTCTGTGTGTCTCTGGCTTCCTCTCTCTCTCCCTCCTTCTCTTTCTGTGTGTCTCTGGCTTCCTCTCTCTCTCCCTCCTTCTCTTTCTGTGTGTCTCTGGCTTCCTCTCTCTCTCTCCCTCCTTCTCTTTCTGTGTGTCTCTGGCTTCCTCTCTCTCTCTCCCTCCTTCTCTTTCTGTGTGTCTCTGGCTTCCTCTCTCTCTCTCCCTCCTTCTCTTTCTGTGTGTCTCTGGCTTCCTTTCTCTCTCTCCCTCCTTCTCTTTCTGTGTGTCTCTGGCTTCCTCTCTCTCTCTCCCTCCTTCTCTTTCTGTGTGTCTCTGGCTTCCTCTCTCTCTCCCTCCTTCTCTTTCTGTGTGTCTCTGGCTTCCTCTCTCTCTCCCTCCTTCTCTTTCTGTGTGTCTCTGGCTTCCTCTCTCTCTCCCTCCTTCTCTTTCTGTGTGTCTCTGGCTTCCTCTCTCTCTCTCCCTCCTTCTCTTTCTGTGTGTCTCTGGCTTCCTCTCTCTCTCTCCCTCCTTCTCTTTCTGTGTGTCTCTGGCTTCCTCTCTCTCTCTCCCTCCTCTTTCTGTGTGTCTCTGGCTTCCTTTCTCTCTCTCCCTCCTTCTCTTTCTGTGTGTCTCTGGCTTCCTCTCTCTCTCTCCCTCCTTCTCTTTCTGTGTGTCTCTGGCTTCCTCTCTCTCTCTCCCTCCTTCTCTTTCTGTGTGTCTCTGGCTTCCTCTCTCTCTCTCCCTCCTTCTCTTTCTGTGTGTCTCTGGCTTCCTTTCTCTCTCTCCCTCCTTCTCTTTCTGTGTGTCTCTGGCTTCCTCTCTCTCTCTCCCTCCTTCTCTTTCTGTGTGTCTCTGGCTTCCTCTCTCTCTCCCTCCTTCTCTTTCTGTGTGTCTCTGGCTTCCTCTCTCTCTCTCCCTCCTTCTCTTTCTGTGTGTCTCTGGCTTCCTCTCTCTCTCCCTCCTTCTCTTTCTGTGTGTCTCTGGCTTCCTTTCTCTCTCTCCCTCCTTCTCTTTCTGTGTGTCTCTGGCTTCCTCTCTCTCTCCCTCCTTCTCTTTCTGTGTGTCTCTGGCTTCCTCTCTCTCTCCCTCCTTCTCTTTCTGTGTGTCTCTGGCTTCCTCTCTCTCTCCCTCCTTCTCTTTCTGTGTGTCTCTGGCTTCCTCTCTCTCTCCCTCCTTCTCTTTCTGTGTGTCTCTGGCTTCCTCTCTCTCTCTCCCTCCTTCTCTTTCTGTGTGTCTCTGGCTTCCTCTCTCTCTCCCTCCTTCTCTTTCTGTGTGTCTCTGGCTTCCTCTCTCTCTCTCCCTCCTTCTCTTTCTGTGTGTCTCTGGCTTCCTCTCTCTCTCCCTCCTTCTCTTTCTGTGTGTCTCTGGCTTCCTCTCTCTCTCCCTCCTTCTCTTTCTGTGTGTCTCTGGCTTCCTCTCTCTCTCTCCCTCCTTCTCTTTCTGTGTGTCTCTGGCTTCCTCTCTCTCTCTCCCTCCTTCTCTTTCTGTGTGTCTCTGGCTTCCTCTCTCTCTCTCCCTCCTTCTCTTTCTGTGTGTCTCTGGCTTCCTCTCTCTCTCCCTCCTTCTCTTTCTGTGCGTCTCTGGCTTCCTCTCTCTCTCTCCCTCCTTCTCTTTCTGTGTGTCTCTGGCTTCCTCTCTCTCTCTCCCTCCTTCTCTTTCTGTGTGTCTCTGGCTTCCTCTCTCTCTCCCTCCTTCTCTTTCTGTGTGTCTCTGGCTTCCTCTCTCTCTCTCCCTCCTTCTCTTTCTGTGCGTCTCTGGCTTCCATCTCTCTCTGTGACATTTCCGTCCCAGAATGCACTGTGTCCTTCGTTTCTTCTTGCTGTAGGACATGATGTGAGAGGGATGGTTAAGTATGAGGTGAAGAGCGGTCGGGCAACGCTGTGGCACTTCACCCTGTGATGGATCACACCAGGCCACTGACTCATTCTCTTCCTCTCCCTTCTCTCACTCTCTTCCTCCCTCTCCCACACTCACTCTCTTCCTCTCTCTCCCACACTCACTCTCTTCCTCCCTTCTTCTCTCTCTTCCTCCCACCCTTGAACTCTCCCTCTCTTTCTTCCTCTCTCTCTCCCTTCCACCTTGGCTCTCTCTTCCCCTCTCTCTCTCCCTTCCACCCTGGCTCTCTCTTCGCCTCTCTCTCTCCCTTCCACCCTGGCTCTCTCTTCCCCTCTCTCTCTCCCTTCCACCCTGGCTCTCTCTTCGCCTCTCTCTCTCCCTGGCTCTCTCTTCGCCTCTCTCTCCATCCCTTCCACCCTGGCTCTCTCTTCGCCTCTCTCTCTCCCTTCCACCCTGGCTCTCTCTTCGCCTCTCTCTCTCTCCCTTCCACCCTGGCTCTCTCTTTGCCTCTCTCTCTCCCTTCCACCCTGGCTCTCTTTCCCTTCCACCCTGGCTCTCTCTTCCCCTCTCTCTCTCCCTTCCACCCTGGCTCTCTCTTCCCCTCTCTCTCTACCTTCCACCCTGGCTCTCTCTCCCTTCCACCCTGGCTCTCTCTTCCCCTCTCTCCATCCCTTCCACCCTGGCTCTCTCTCCCTTCCACCCTGGCTCACTCTTCCCCTCTCTCCATCCCTTCCACCCTGGCTCTCTCTCCCTTCCACCCTGGCTCACTCTTCCCCTCTCTCCATCCCTTCCACCCTGGCTCTCCCTTCCACCCTGGCTCTCCCTTCCACCCTTGCTCTCTCTTCGCCTCTCTCTCTCCCTTCCACCCTGGCTCTCTCTCCCTTCCACCCTGGCTCACTCTTCCCCTCTCTCCATCCCTTCCACCCTGGCTCTCCCTTCCACCCTGGCTCTCCCTTCCACCCTGGCTCTCCCTTCCACCCTCGCTCTCTCTCTACCACGATGGAGAGTGGTAGAGAGAGTGATAGAGGGAGAGAGAGAGATGGAAAGATAGAAAGAGGGACAGAGAGAGATAATTGGAGAGAGAGAGAGGGAGAGGAAGAGGGAGAGAGATAGATGGAGAGAGAGAGGGAGTGCGAGAGAGAGCGATAGAGATAGAGATAGATGGAGATGGAGAGAGAGAGGGAGTGTGAGAGAGAGAGAGGGAGTGCGAGATAGAGAGCAATAGATATAGAGGTAGTGGGAGAGAGAGATCGGGGAGAGAGATAGATGGAGAGAGAGAGAATGAGAGCAAGATGGAGAGAGAGAGGAAGAGAGAAAGATGGAGAGAGGGAGAGAGATAGAGGGAGAGGAAGAGGGAGAGAGATAGATGGAGAGAGAGTGCGAGACAGAGAGAGATAGATGGAGAGAGAGAGGGAGTGCGAGAGAGAGAGCGATAGAGATAGAAGGAGAGAGAGAGAGAGAGGGTCTGAGATAGAGAGCCAGAGAGAGAGAGGGAGTGCGAGATAGAGAGCAATAGATATAGAGATAGATGGAGAGGGAGATAGAGAGCGATAGATATAGAGATAGATGGAGAGGGAGATAGAGAGCGATAGATATAGAGATAGATGGAGAGGGAGATAGAGAGAGATAGATATAGAGATAGATGGAGAGGGAGATAGAGAGCAATAGATATAGAGATAGATGGAGAGGGAGATAGAGAGCAATAGATATAGAGATAGATGGAGAGGGAGATAGAGAGCGATAGATATAGAGATAGATGGAGAGGGAGATAGAGAGCAATAGATATAGAGATAGATGGAGAGGGAGATAGAGAGCGATAGATATAGAGATAGATGGAGAGGGAGATAGAGAGCGATAGATATAGAGATAGATGGAGAGGGAGATAGAGAGCAATAGATATAGAGATAGATGGAGAGGGAGATAGAGAGCGATAGATATAGAGATAGATGGAGAGGGAGATAGAGAGCAATAGATATAGAGATAGATGGAGAGGGAGATAGAGAGCGATAGATATAGAGATAGATGGAGAGGGAGATAGAGAGAGATAGATATAGAGATAGATGGAGAGGGAGATAGAGAGAGATAGATATAGAGATAGATAGAGAGCGATAGAGAGATAGTATTATTATTCATGTATGCCTGTACACAGCTGGCAGGGATCCCCATTAAAGGCAATATGAAGTAACAGGGCCAAGGCTTAATGTTTTAATTGTCTCCATAATGAGGGAGGAAAACCCTTGACTGGAGGCCCACCAAGAGGCCTCGTTTATCTTTCAGAGAACAGAAAAAACATACAACAATACTACATACTCCTTCCTGTGTTCCAAATGGCACTCTATGACCTATATAGTGCACTACTGTTAACCAGGACCTATAGGGTCTACCCCCTAGTCTCTATATAGTACACTACTGTTAACCAGGACCTATAGGGTCTACCCCCTAGTCTCTATATAGTGCACTACTGTTAACCAGGACCCCTAGTCTCTATATAGTGCACTACTGTTAACCAGGACCTATAGGGTATGCCCCCTAGTCTCTATATAGTACACTACTGTTAACCAGGACCTATAGGGTCTAACCCCTAGTCTCTATATAGTACACTACTGTTAACCAGGACCTATAGGGTCTACCCCCTAGTCTCTATATATTACACTACTGTTAACCAGGACCTATAGGGTCTACCCCCTAGTCTCTATATATTACACTACTGTTAACCAGGACCCCTAGTCTCTATATAGTACACTACTGTTAACCAGGACCCCTAGTCTCTATATAGTACACTACTGTTAACCAGGACCTATAGGGTCTACCGCCTAGTCTCTATATAGTACACTACTGTTAACCAGTACAGTGTGTGTGTGTTGAGACCAGTACTGTGTGTTGAGACCAGTACCACAGGAGACAACACTGTGTACAGCTGTCCATAACTACACTGACATAGAAACAGGCTAGGCACGCACGCACACACACACACACACACACACACACACACACACACACACACACACACAGGTACCAGAGGAATCTCCAGGGCTGAACTCAGGAACCAACAGACACACAGAAGTCCAGTTCAAAGCAATGAAAACACCCCAGACCAGCTGTTATGTAGAAAGAGGAACCCTAACCCCTAACCCTAACCCTAACACCCTAACCCCAACCCCTAAACCCAACCCCTAACCCCAACCCCTGACCCCAACCCCTAACCCAGCTGTTATGTAGAAAGAGGAACCCTAACCCCAACCCCTAACCCCAACCCCAACACCTAACCCTGAATGAAAACACACCAGACCAGCTGTTATGTCCACTTTTCTACAGACGGACACTGAGCATGTGTCTCAAATGGCCCCCTATTCCCTATAGAAGAGGGCCCCCTATTCCCTATAGAAGAGGGCCCCCTATTCCCTATTGAAGAGGGCCCCCTATTCCCTATTGAAGAGGGCCCCCTATTCCCTATAGAAGAGGGCCCCAGGGTCAAAAGTAGAGGTAGTTCACTACATAGGAAACACACACAACATGCAGAGAAGAGCCAGACAGGCAAACACACGCCGAGAGGACGGTGGTAAGCTCAGAGTAGAGAAGACAGCGAGAGGACGGTGGTAAGCTCAGAGTAGAGAAGACAGCGAGAGGACGGTCGTAAGCTCAGAGTAGAGAAGACAGCGAGAGGACGGTCGTAAGCTCAGAGTAGAGAAGACAGCGAGAGGACGGTGGTAAGCTCAGAGTAGAGAAGACAGCGAGAGGACGGTCGTGAGCTCAGAGTAGAGAAGACAGCGAGAGGACGGTCGTAAGCTCAGAGTAGAGAAGACAGCGAGAGGACGGTGGTAAGCTCAGAGTAGAGAAGACAGCGAGAGGACGGTCGTGAGCTCAGAGTAGAGAAGACAGCGAGAGGACGGTCGTAAACTCAGAGTAGAGAAGACAGCGAGAGGGTTATGGAAAGAACCGTTCTGTTTCGAAACATTTCATTTGCTCTATTTTAAATACATGGTTCTGGTTTACGGCTGTTAGCAGACAGACAGACAGACAGAACACGCTCTGCGACGGAGGCTGGGTTGTCGTTACCATGGTTACAGGGCTTCAGAACCTGGAGGTACGAACTGGGACTGAGGCTCATCTGACCATCTGTTGGAACCAGTGGAAACTTCAAAACAATAATGAACCAGTAACAACTATATAATAATAATAATAATAACTATAATATAATAATGAACCAGTAATAACTATAATATAATAATGAACCAGTAATAACTATAATATAATAATGAACCAGTAATAACTATAATATAATAATGAACCAGTAATAACTATAATATAATAATGAACCAGTAATAACTATAATATAATAATGAACCAGTAATAACTATAATATAATAATGAACCAGTAATAACTATATAATAATGAACCAGTAATAACTATATAATAATAATAATAATAATAACTATATAATAATGAACCAGTAATAACTATATAATAATAATAATAATAACTATAATATAATAATGAACCAGTAATAACTATAATATAATAATGAACCAGTAATAACTATATAATAATGAACCAGTAACAACTATATAATAATAATAATAATAACTATAATATAATAATGAACCAGTAATAACTATAATATAATAATGAACCAGTAATAACTATATAATAATAATAATAACTATAATATAATAATGAACCAGTAATAACTATATAATAATGAACCAGTAATAACTATAATATAATAATGAACCAGTAATAACTATATAATAATAATAATAACTATAATATAATAATAAACCAGTAATAACTATGTAATAATGAACCAGTAATAACTATATAATAATGAACCAGTAATAACTATAATATAATAATAAACCAGTAATAACTATAATATAATAATAATAACTATAATATAATAATGAACCAGTAATAACTATGTAATAATGAACCAGTAATAACTATGTAATAATGAACCAGTAATAACTATATAATAATGAACCAGTAACAACTATAATATAATAATAATAACTATAATATAATAATGAACCAGTAATAACTATATAATAATGAACCAGTAATAACTATAATATAATAATGAACCAGTAATAACTACAATATAATAATGAACCAGTAATAACTATATAATAATAATAATAACTATAATATAATAATGAACCAGTAATAACTATAATAAAATAATGAACCAGTAATAACTATATAATAATATATATTTTTTGTAAGGGGTATTGAGTTAGGTAGGGGGTATTGAGTTATTGTAAGGGGTATTGAGTTAGGTAGGGGTATTGAGTTAGGTAGGGGGTATGGAGTTATTGTAAGGGGTATTGAGTTAGGTAGGGGTATTGAGTTAGGTAGGGGGTATGGAGTTATTGTAAGGGGTATTGAGTTAGGTAGGGGGTATTGAGTTAGGTAGGGGGTATTGAGTTAGGTAGGGGGTATTGAGTTAGGTAGGGGGTATGGAGTTATTGTAAGGGGTATTGAGTTAGGTAGGGGGTATAGGAGTTATTGTAAGGGGGTATTGAGTTAGGTAGGGGGTATTGAGTTAGGTAGGGGGTATTGAGTTAGGTAGGGGGTATAGGAGTTATTGTAAGGGGTATTGAGTTAGGTAGGGGGTATAGGAGTTATTGTAAGGGGGTATTGAGTTAGGTAGGGGGTATTGAGTTAGGTAGGGGTATTGAGTTAGGTAGGGGGTGTAGGAGTTATTGTAAGGGGTATTGAGTTAGGTAGGGGGTTTAGGAGTTATTGTAAGGGGTATTGAGTTAGGTAGGGGGTATAGAGTTAGGTAGGGGGTATTGAGTTAGGTAGGGGGTATGGAGTTATTGTAAGGGGTATTGAGTTAGGTAGGGGGTATTGAGTTAGGTAGGGGGTATGGAGTTATTGTAAGGGGTATTGAGTTATTGTAAAGGTCTCACCTCGGGGCCGGGGCGCTCTCTTCCGACGGTCTCTGAACGCTGCTCCAGACTGCAAAGCCTCCAGCAAACTATCCATCACTCCTGTCTCATCGCTGTTCTCTGGTGGAGGAGAGAGAGAGAGCGAGAGGGGGGAGAAAGAGTGAGCGAGAGAGAGAGAGGGGGAGAAAGAATGAGCGCGAGAGAGAGAGAGAGAGAGAGAGAGAAAGGGGGAGAGAGAGGGAGAGAGAGCGAGAGAGAGGGGGAGAGAGAAAAAGAGAGAGGGGGAGAGAGAAAAAGAGAGAGGGGGGAGAGAGAAGAGGAGAGAGAAAAAGAGAGAGGGGGGAGAAAGCGAGAGAGAGGGGGGAGAAAGCGAGAGAGAGGGGGGAGAAAGCGAGAGAGAGGGGGAGAGAGAAAAAGAGAGAGAGGGGGGAGAGAGCAAGAGAGAGAGGGGGGAGAAAGCGAGAGAGAGGGGTAGAGAGAAAAAGAGAGAGAGGGGGGAGAGAGAGCGAGAGAGAGGGGGGGGGGGGGACACTAAATTAGATGAGGGCAGTATTGCTATCAGGTCTTGAGGGTTGCCATAGTAATGCCAGAGATGATGGCCATGCAACAGAGACAGTCTACCACCAGTTAAACCGTGAAGCAAAGCAGCCAGTCTTTAACTGGCTCTTATATCACCTGGATGTTACCCAACACCAGCCACAGTCCAGTCTGAGAGTGTGTCCAGTGTGTGTGTGTCCAGTGTGTGTGTGTGTGTCCAGTGTGTGTGTGTGTGTCCAGTGTGTGTGTGTGTGTGTGTGTGTGTCCCCAGTGTGTGTGTGTGTGTGTCCAGTGTGTGTGTGTGTGTGTGTGTCCAGTGTGTGTGTGTGTGTGTGTCCAGTGTGTGTGTGTGTGTCCAGTGTGTGTGTGTGTGTGTGTGTGTCCAGTGTGTGTGTGTGTGTCCAGTGTGTGTGTGTGTGTCCAGTGTGTGTGTGTGTGTCCAGTGTGTGTGTGTGTGTGTGTCCAGTGTGTGTGTCCAGTGTGTGTGTGTGTGTGTGTGTGTCCAGTGTGTGTGTGTGTGTGTGTCCAGTGTGTGTGTGTGTGTGTGTGTGTGTCCAGTGTGTGTGTGTGTGTCCAGTGTGTGTGTGTGTGTGTCCAGTGTGTGTGTGTGTGTCCAGTGTGTGTGTGTGTGTCCAGTGTGTGTGTGTGTGTGTCCAGTGTGTGTGTGTGTGTGTGTATGTGTCCAGTGTGTGTGTGTATGTGTCCAGTGTGTGTGTGTGTGTCCAGTGTGTGTGTGTGTGTGTCCAGTGTGTGTGTGTGTGTGTGTCCAGTGTGTGTGTGTGTGTCCAGTGTGTGTGTGTGTGTGTCCAGTGTGTGTGTGTGTGTGTGTGTGTCCAGTGTGTGTGTGTGTGTGTCCAGTGTGTGTGTGTGTCCAGTGTGTGCAACTCTGTGGCTGGACTACAAAGCCAGAGGGAAAGTTCAAGCTATTAACCTCAGGTCGGTTGCCTTTTCTATGGAAAACTGTTGGGGGAACGGGGGGGTCTGGCTGGGGAGGGTTTAGGGGAACGGGGGGGTCTGGCTGGGGAGGGTTTAGGGTAGGAGTAGTGGAGACATCTCAACACAGGGAGACATCCCCAATGGAACACTATTCCCTATCTAGTGCACTACTTTTGACCAGGGCCCATAAGGCCACTTTATAGGGAATAGGGTGCCAATTGGCACACTTCCCTAGAGTCACCACCACCAGCATTTTCCAGCCCTCCCCCCTCCCCCCTTCCTCCATCCCTCCTCCTCTCCCTTCCACTCATCTTCGCCATCTCCCTCCCTCTTTCTCCCACTCCCCCTTTCCATCTCCACCCCTCCCTCTTCCTCCCCCATCTCCATCCCTCCTACTCCCTCTATCCATCTCCACCCCTCCCTCCTCCTCCCCTATCTCCATCCCTCCTACTCCCTCTATCCATCTCCACCCCTCCCTCCTCCTCCCCTATCTCCATCCCTCCTACTCCCTCTATCCATCTCCACCCCTCCCTCCCTCCTTCCTCCTCCTCCCCCATCTCCATCCCTCCTCCTCCCCCATCTCCACCCCTCCCTCCCTCCTTCCTCCTCCTCCCCCATCTCCATCCCTCCACCTCTCCCTCCCCATTATCCCCCCTCCTCTCCGTCCCTCCCCATTATCCCTCCGTCTCCCTGTCGGGATAATCAGTCATATCTGACAGTACATTATTTTTCATGACACAGCAAATCCACACAATCTTTTGTAAAAGAGGAAGAGGACAGAAGGAAGTAGAAAATATAAAGAGCCAGAACAACACGAGCCTCTCAGTCAGTCAGCCGCTTCAGGGCTGAGACTGTGTGTTTTCTTATTGTGTGTGTGTGTGTGTGTCTTGTATGATGAAGAAGATGATGATGATGATGTGTGGAGTCAGGCATCTATCCCAGCCTCTGACCGAACTCCCAGACACCCTGCCTCCCCAGGCAGATATATTAACCTGTCATATGATGTGTACTGAACACACTCTCCTCTGGAAGGAAGCGAGTCCTAAATGAAACAATATTTCCCCCAAGGGCCTCGGTCAAAAGTAGGGCACTATAAAAAGGGAACGAGGTGCGCCGTTAGGGACTTACCCACTCGCCGTAGGAGGGATGGAAGGGAGGGAGAACAGAGGAGTTTGGGCGTGCTGTATAAAACACAAACCCATTCAAGACAACTAGGCACCTCTCAGAAAAAGGACTACGGATCTAGTATTATATAGAGTGGTCTCTAGGGTTACTGTGGATCTAGTATTATATAGAGTGGTCTCTAGGGTTACTGTGGATCTAGTATTATATAGAATGGTCTCTAGGGTTACTGTGGATCTAGTATTATATAGAATGGTCTCTAGGTTACTGTGGATCTAGTATTATATAGAATGGTCTCTAGGGTTACTGTGGATCTAGTATTATATAGAATGGTCTCTAGGTTACTGTGGATCTAGTATTATATAGAATGGTCTCTAGGTTACTGTGGATCTAGTATTATATAGAATGGTCTCTAGGTTACTGTGGATCTAGTATTATATAGAATGGTCTCTAGGGTTACTGTGGATCTAGTATTATATAGAGTGGTCTCTAGGTTACTGTGGATCTAGTATTATATAGAATGGTCTCTAGGTTACTGTGGATCTAGTATTATATAGAATGGTCTCTAGGTTACTGTGGATCTAGTATTATATAGAATGGTCTCTAGGTTACTGTGGATCTAGTATTATATAGAATGGTCTCTAGGTTACTGTGGATCTAGTAGTATATAGAATGGTCTCTAGGTTACTGTGGATCTAGTATTATATAGAATGGTCTCTAGGTTACTGTGGATCTAGTATTATATAGAATGGTCTCTAGGTAACTGTGGATCTAGTAGTATATAGAATGGTCTCTAGGTTACTGTGGATCTAGTATTATATAGAATGGTCTCTAGGTTACTGTGGATCTAGTATTATATAGAATGGTCTCTAGGTTACTGTGGATCTAGTATTATATAGAATGGTCTCTAGGTTACTGTGGATCTAGTATTATATAGAATGGTCTCTAGGTTACTGTGAAAGACAGTAAGGACTACGGATCTAGTATTATATAGAATGGTCTCTAGGTTACTGTGGATCTAGTATTATATAGAATGGTCTCTAGGTTACTGTGGATCTAGTATTATATAGAATGGTCTCTAGGTTACTGTGAAAGACAGTAAGGACTACGGATCTAGTATTATATAGAATGGTCTCTAGGTTACTGTGGATCTAGTATTATATAGAATGGTCTCTAGGTTACTGTGGATCTAGTATTATATAGAATGGTCTCTAGGTTACTGTGGATCTAGTATTATATAGAATGGTCTCTAGGTTACTGTGGATCTAGTATTAAAAGAATGGTCTCTATGGTTACTGTGGATCTAGTATTATATAGAATGGTCTCTAGGTTACTGTGGATCTAGTATTATATAGAATGGTCTCTAGGTTACTGTGGATCTAGTATTATATAGAATGGTCTCTAGGTTACTGTGGATCTAGTATTATATAGAATGGTCTCTAGGGTTACTGTGGATCTAGTATTATATAGAGTGGTCTCTAGGTTACTGTGGATCTAGTATTATATAGAATGGTCTCTAGGTTACTGTGGATCTAGTATTATATAGAATGGTCTCTAGGTTACTGTGGATCTAGTATTATATAGAATGGTCTCTAGGTTACTGTGGATCTAGTATTATATAGAATGGTCTCTAGGTTACTGTGGATCTAGTAGTATATAGAATGGTCTCTAGGTTACTGTGGATCTAGTATTATATAGAATGGTCTCTAGGTTACTGTGGATCTAGTATTATATAGAATGGTCTCTAGGTAACTGTGGATCTAGTAGTATATAGAATGGTCTCTAGGTTACTGTGGATCTAGTATTATATAGAATGGTCTCTAGGTTACTGTGGATCTAGTATTATATAGAATGGTCTCTAGGTTACTGTGGATCTAGTATTATATAGAATGGTCTCTAGGTTACTGTGGATCTAGTATTATATAGAATGGTCTCTAGGTTACTGTGAAAGACAGTAAGGACTACGGATCTAGTATTATATAGAATGGTCTCTAGGTTACTGTGGATCTAGTATTATATAGAATGGTCTCTAGGTTACTGTGGATCTAGTATTATATAGAATGGTCTCTAGGTTACTGTGAAAGACAGTAAGGACTACGGATCTAGTATTATATAGAATGGTCTCTAGGTTACTGTGGATCTAGTATTATATAGAATGGTCTCTAGGTTACTGTGGATCTAGTATTATATAGAATGGTCTCTAGGTTACTGTGGATCTAGTATTATATAGAATGGTCTCTAGGTTACTGTGGATCTAGTATTATATAGAATGGTCTCTAGGTTACTGTGGATCTAGTATTATATAGAATGGTCTCTAGGTTACTGTGGATCTAGTATTATATAGAATGGTCTCTAGGTTACTGTGGATCTAGTATTATATAGAATGGTCTCTAGGTTACTGTGGAAGACAGTAAGGAGTACGGATCTAGTATTATATAGAATGGTCTCTAGGTAACTGTGGAAGACAGTAAGGACTACGGATCTAGTATTATATAGAATGGTCTCTAGGTTACTGTGGATCTAGTATTATAAAGAATGGTCTTTAGGGTTACTGTGGATCTAGTATTATTTAGAATGGTCTCTAGGTTACTGTGGATCTAGTATTATATAGAATGGTCTCTAGGTTACTGTGGATCTAGTATTATATAGAATGGTCTCTAGGTTACTGTGGATCTAGTATTATATAGAATGGTCTCTAGGTTACTGTGGATCTAGTATTATATAGAATGGTCTCTAGGTTACTGTGGATCTAGTATTATATAGAATGGTCTCTAGGTTACTGTGGATCTAGTATTATATAGAATGGTCTCTAGGTTACTGTGGATCTAGTATTATAAAGAATGGTCTTTAGGTTACTGTGGATCTAGTATTATTTAGAATGGTCTCTAGGTTACTGTGGATCTAGTATTATATAGAATGGTCTCTAGGTTACTGTGGATCTAGTATTATATAGAATGGTCTCTAGGTTACTGTGGATCTAGTATTATATAGAATGGTCTCTAGGTAACTGTGGAAGACAGTAAGGAGTACGGATCTAGTATTATATAGAATGGTCTCTAGGTTACTGTGGATCTAGTATTATATAGAATGGTCTCTAGGTTACTGTGGATCTAGTATTATATAGAATGGTCTCTAGGTAACTGTGGAAGACAGTAAGGACTACGGATCTAGTATTATATAGAATGGTCTCTAGGTTAATGTGGAAGACAGTAAGGACTACGGATCTAGTATTATATAGAATGGTCTCTAGGTTACTGTGGATCTAGTATTATATAGAATGGTCTCTAGGTTACTGTGGAAGACAGTAAGGACTACGGATCTAGTATTATATAGAATGGTCTCTAGGTTACTGTGGATCTAGTATTATATAGAATGGTCTCTAGGTTACTGTGGATCTAGTATTATATAGAATGGTCTCTAGGTTACTGTGGATCTAGTATTATATAGAATGGTCTCTAGGGTTACTGTGGATCTAGTATTATATAGAATGGTCTCTAGGTTACTGTGGATCTAGTATTATATAGAATGGTCTCTAGGTTACTGTGGATCTAGTATTATATAGAATGGTCTCTAGGTTACTGTGGATCTAGTATTATATAGAATGGTCTCTAGGTTACTGTGGATCTAGTATTATATAGAATGGTCTCTGGGTTACTGTGGATCTAGTATTATATAGAATGGTCTCTAGGTTACTGTGGATCTAGTATTATATAGAATGGTCTCTAGGGTTACTGTGGATCTAGTATTATATAGAATGGTCTCTAGGGTTACTGTGGATCTAGTATTATATAGAATGGTCTCTAGGTTACTGTGGATCTAGTATTATATAGAATGGTCTCTAGGTTACTGTGGATCTAGTATTATATAGAATGGTCTCTAGGTTACTGTGGATCTAGTATTATATAGAATGGTCTCTAGGTTACTGTGGATCTACTATTATATAGAATGGTCTCTAGGTTACTGTGGATCTAGTATTATATAGAATGGTCTCTAGGTTACTGTGGAAGACCGGAGGCTTTTTAAAACTTTCAAAATGAAGCCAGAATGTCCATCCCCATTTTGCAACATGGAAGAGAGGTGTTGACAGACCAGAGAGTTTAGGTCAGTCAACATGGAAGAGAGGTGTTGACAGACCAGAGAGTTTAGGTCAGTCAACATGGTAGAGAGGTGTTGATAGACCAGAGAGTTTAGGTCTTTCAACATGGTAGAGAGGTATTGACAGACCAGAGAGTTTAGGTCTTTCAACATGGTAGAGAGGTGTTGACAGACCAGAGAGTTTAGGTCTTTCAACATGGTAGAGAGGTGTTGACAGACCAGAGAGTTTAGGTCAGTCAACATGGAAGAGAGGTGTTGACAGACCAGAGAGTTTAGGTCTTAGTATGGTGGAGGTGGACAATGTTCTGGCTGACAGGTCTGATAAAGGTAGAGAGAAACAGCTGTGGACAGACATCCTGCCCAGTTATCACCTGACTTACTGAAACACACTCTACTGCAGGGCAGAAGGGGATGGAGGGAGAGAAGGAGCGAGATAGGGAGGGAGAGAATGAGCAAGAGAGGTGAGGGGGAGAAGGAGCAAGAGAGTGACATACAGGGAGAATAACATATAGAGAGAAGGAGGGTGAGAGGAGTGGAGGGGGGGTGAGAGAGGGGAGGAGGCGGGGTGAGAGAGGAGAGGAGGGGGGGTGAGAGAGGAGAGGGGGGTGAGAGGAGAGGAGGTTGAGAGAGCAGTGGAGGGGGGGTGAGAGGAGAGGAGGAGGAGTTGAGAGAGGAGAGGAGGGGGGTGAGAGGAGAGGAGGAGGGGTTGAGAGAGGTGAGGAGGTTGAGAGAGGAGAGGAGGGGGGTGAGAGGAGAGGAGGAGGGGTTGAGAGAGGAGGAGGGGTTGAGAGAGGAGAGGAGGGGGGTGAGAGGACAGGAGGGGGGGGTGAGAGGAGAGGAGCGGAGTGAGAGGAGAGGAGGAGGTTGAGAGAGGTGGTTGAGAGAGGAGGGGTTGAGAGAGGAGAGGAGCGGAGTGAGAGGAGAGGAGGTACAAGGGTAATCAGCGCCGGGCCAGATGAATAGTCGGCCGGACTCTCGCTCTGTCTCTGTCATTTGTGGCTCAGCTGAGTGAGAATGAATTGAACTGATTAGCTTTCTTTATTTATCTGGACGTACGGGGCCTGAATCCGATGGTCTGAGTGGAGGGAGACAATCAGAGGGTCTGTCTCTCACCGTCTGACTGTCCCTCAGGTCTCCCCCTCCACTAAGACAGAACTAAACGTGGACACCGTTTGGTGACCACTGACCACAGTGAGGGTGTGATGGGGAGAGTGACTGCACTGCGGAGACATCAGAGCCCGACAGTGAGGGTGTGATGGAGCCCGTGAGGGAGATCAGCTCACAGCCTTAATATACTGCAGCCTGGAGCTGAGACTCTAACTGATGGGACTGCAGGTCTGAGGTAACTGATGTGATGGGGAGTGTGTGTGTGTGTGTGTGTGACTGCAGAGCCAATGGATTGATTTAGTGGCAGACGGGAGGACATTTACTCTGATTAAAGTAGAGGAGGCTGTTCTACATTCCTCCTCTCTCTCTCTCCTCTTCTCCTCCTTTCTTTCATCTCCTCTCTCCTCTTCACTCTCTCCACCTGTTTCCTTTTCTCTCTCCTCCTCTTTCCCTTTCTCTCTCCTCCTCAATCTCCTCCTAATCCTCCTCTCTCTCTCCCTCCTCGGCTCCTTCCCCTTCTCTTTCCATTTATCCTCGTCTTCCTCATCCTTCTTTCAAAGTGATGGTAAGTTGACAACACACAGCCTGCCGCTGGTCTCCACAGAGCCCCCCCATCCCCTGGTTCTCCCTCCTAGAGCTCCTCTCCAGTCATAGTATCAACACACGGCCTGCCGCTGGTCTCCACAGAGCCCCCCCCCTCACCCCGTCTCTCCCTCCTAGAGCTCCTCTCCAGTCATAGTATCAACACACAGTTAAACTAGAGCCCGTCTGAGGTAGGGAGGAGACAGTAAAGAGCAGATGGAGGAGTAAGGAGACGTGTTTGTGACATATCTGGAGCGGTCAGGGACTGGAAAGCTGGGATGTCTATGTCCTGACGAACGACGGCCAAAGAGAGAGAGAGAGGGGGGAGGATGGAGAAAGGAGAGAGAGAGGGAGAGAGAGACTAATTATGTTCACAGGTGACCTTCATCTTTCTTTCTCCTGTCTGTGAACAGATACAGGAAGTCCTTATCTTCTTCTTTCTCCTGTCTGTGAACAGATACAGGAAGTCCTTCTCTTCTTCTTTCTCCTGTCTGAACAGATACAGGAAGTCCTTCTCTTCTTCTTTCTCCTGTCTGTCTGAACAGATACAGGAAGTCCTTATCTTCTTCTTTCTCCTGTCTGAACAGATACAGGAAGTCCTTCTCTTCTTCTTTCTCCTGTCTGTGAACAGATACAGGAAGTCCTTCTCTTCTTCTTTCTCCTGTCTGAACAGATACAGGAAGTCCTTCTCTTCTTCTTTCTCCTGTCTGAACAGATACAGGAAGTCCTTCTCTTCTTCTTTCTCCTGTCTGAACAGATACAGGAAGTCCTTATCTTCTTCTTTCTCCTGTCTGAACAGATACAGGAAGTCCTTCTCTTCTTCTTTCTCCTGTCTGTCTGAACAGATACAGGAAGTCCTTCTCTTCTTCTTTCTCCTGTCTGAACAGATACAGGAAGTCCTTCTCTTCTCCTTTCTGTCTGAACAGATACAGGAAGTCCTTCTCTTCTTCTTTCTCCTGTCTGTGAACAGATACAGGAAGTCCTTATCTTCTTCTTTCTCCCGTCTGAACAGATACAGGAAGTCCTTCTCTTCTTCTTTCTCCCGTCTGAACAGATACAGGAAGTCCTTCTCTTCTTCTTTCTCCTGTCTGTGAACAGATACAGGAAGTCCTTCTCTTCTTCTTTCTCCTGTCTGTGAACAGATACAGGAAGTCCTTATCTTCTTCTTTCTTCCGTCTGAACAGATACAGGAAGTCCTTCTCTTCTTCTTTCTCCTGTCTGAACAGATACAGGAAGTCCTTCTCTTCTTCTTTCTCCTGTCTGTCTGAACAGATACAGGAAGTGCTTATCTTCTTCTTTCTCCTGTCTGTGAACAGATACAGGAAGTCCTTATCTTCTTCTTTCTCCCGTCTGAACAGATACAGGAAGTCCTTCTCCTGTCTGTGAACAGATACAGGAAGTCCTTCTCTTCTTCTTTCTCCTGTCTGTCTGAACAGATACAGGAAGTCCTTCTCTTCTTCTTTCTCCTGTCTGAACAGATACAGGAAGTCCTTATCTTCTTCTTTCTCCCGTCTGAACAGATACAGGAAGTCCTTCTCTTCTTCTTTCTCCCGTCTGAACAGATACAGGAAGTCCTTCTCTTCTTCTTTCTCCTGTCTGTGAACAGATACAGGAAGTCCTTCTCTTCTTCTTTCTCCTGTCTGTGAACAGATACAGGAAGTCCTTATCTTCTTCTTTCTTCCGTCTGAACAGATACAGGAAGTCCTTCTCTTCTTCTTTCTCCTGTCTGAACAGATACAGGAAGTCCTTCTCTTCTTCTTTCTCCTGTCTGTCTGAACAGATACAGGAAGTGCTTATCTTCTTCTTTCTCCTGTCTGTGAACAGATACAGGAAGTCCTTATCTTCTTCTTTCTCCCGTCTGAACAGATACAGGAAGTCCTTCTCCTGTCTGTGAACAGATACAGGAAGTCCTTCTCTTCTTCTTTCTCCTGTCTGTCTGAACAGATACAGGAAGTCCTTCTCTTCTTCTTTCTCCTGTCTGAACAGATACAGGAAGTCCTTCTCTTCTTTCTCCTGTCTGAACAGATACAGGAAGTCCTTCTCTTCTTCTTTCTCCTGTCTGTGAACAGATACAGGAAGTCCTTCTCTTCTTCTTTCTCCTGTCTGTCTGAACAGATACAGGAAGTCCTTCTCTTCTTCTTTCTCCTGTCTGAACAGATACAGGAAGTCCTTCTCTTCTTCTTTCTCCTGTCTGAACAGATACAGGAAGTCCTTCTCTTCTTTCTCCTGTCTGAACAGATACAGGAAGCCCTTCTCTTCTTCTTTCTCCTGTCTGAACAGATACAGGAAGTCCTTCTCTTCTTTCTCCTGTCTGTCTGAACAGATACAGGAAGTCCTTCTCTTCTTCTTTCTCCTGTCTGAACAGATACAGGAAGTCCTTCTCTTCTTTCTCCTGTCTGAACAGATACAGGAAGTCCTTCTCTTCTTCTTTCTCCTGTCTGTGAACAGATACAGGAAGTCCTTCTCTTCTTCTTTCTCCTGTCTGTCTGAACGGATACAGGAAGTCCTTCTCTTCTTCTTTCTCCTGTCTGAACAGATACAGGAAGTCCTTCTCTTCTTTCTCCTGTCTGAACAGATACAGGAAGCCCTTCTCTTCTTCTTTCTCCTGTCTGAACAGATACAGGAAGTCCTTCTCTTCTTCTTTCTCCTGTCTGAACAGATACAGGAAGTCCTTCTCTTCTTCTTTCTCCCGTCTGAACAGATACAGGAAGTCCTTCTCTTCTTCTTTCTCCTGTCTGAACAGATACAGGAAGTCCTTCTCTTCTTCTTTCTCCTGTCTGTCTGAACAGATACAGGAAGTGCTTATCTTCTTCTTTCTCCTGTCTGAACAGATACAGGAAGTCCTTCTCTTCTTTCTCCTGTCTGAACAGATACAGGAAGTCCTTCTCTTCTTCTTTCTCCTGTCTGTCTGAACAGATACAGGAAGTCCTTATGTTCTTCTTCTTTCTCCTGTCTGAACAGATACAGGAAGTACTTATCTTCTTCTTTCTCCTGTCTGAACAGATACAGGAAGTCCTTCTCTTCTTCTTTCTCCCGTCTGAACAGATACAGGAAGTCCTTCTCTTCTTCTTTCTCCTGTCTGTGAACAGATACAGGAAGTCCTTATCTTCTTCTTTTTCCCGTCTGAACAGATACAGGAAGTCCTTCTCTTCTTCTTTCTCCTGTCTGAACAGATACAGGAAGTCCTTCTCTTCTTCTTTCTCCTGTCTGAACAGATACAGGAAGTCCTTATCTTCTTCTTTCTCCTGTCTGAACAGATACAGGAAGTCCTTATCTTCTTCTTTCTCCTGTCTGTCTGAACAGATACAGGAAGTCCTTCTCTTCTTCTTTCTCCTGTCTGAACAGATACAGGAAGTCCTTCTCTTCTTCTTTCTCCTGTCTGTGAACAGATACAGGAAGTCCTTATCTTCTTCTTTCTCCTGTCTGAACAGATACAGGAAGTCCTTATCTTCTTCTTTCTCCTGTCTGTCTGAACAGATACAGGAAGTCCTTCTCTTCTTCTTTCTCCCGTCTGAACAGATACAGGAAGTCCTTCTCTTCTTCTTTCTCCTGTCTGAACAGATACAGGAAGTCCTTCTCTTCTTCTTTCTCCTGTCTGAACAGATACTGGAAGTCCTTATCTTCTTCTTTCTCCTGTCTGTCTGAACAGATACAGGAAGTCCTTCTCTTCTTCTTTCTCCTTTCTGTCTGAACAGATACAGGAAGTCCTTCTCTTCTTCTTTCTCCTGTCTGTCTGAACAGATACAGGAAGTCCTTCTCTTCTTCTTTCTCCTGTCTGAACAGATACAGGAAGTCCTTCTCTTCTTCTTTCTCCTGTCTGAACAGATACAGGAAGTCCTTCTCTTCTTTCTCCTGTCTGAACAGATACAGGAAGCCCTTCTCTTCTTCTTTCTCCTGTCTGTGAACAGATACAGGAAGTCCTTATCTTCTTCTTTCTCCCGTCTGAACAGATACAGGAAGTCCTTCTCCTGTCTGTGAACAGATACAGGAAGTCCTTCTCTTCTTCTTTCTCCTGTCTGTCTGAACAGATACAGGAAGTCCTTCTCTTCTTCTTTCTCCTGTCTGAACAGATACAGGAAGTCCTTATCTTCTTCTTTCTCCTGTCTGTGAACAGATACAGGAAGTCCTTATCTTCTTCTTTCTCCCGTCTGAACAGATACAGGAAGTCCTTCTCCTGTCTGTGAACAGATACAGGAAGTCCTTCTCTTCTTCTTTCTCCTGTCTGTCTGAACAGATACAGGAAGTCCTTCTCTTCTTCTTTCTCCTGTCTGAACAGATACAGGAAGTCCTTATCTTCTTCTTTCTCCCGTCTGAACAGATACAGGAAGTCCTTCTCTTCTTCTTTCTCCCGTCTGAACAGATACAGGAAGTCCTTCTCTTCTTCTTTCTCCTGTCTGTGAACAGATACAGGAAGTCCTTCTCTTCTTCTTTCTCCTGTCTGTGAACAGATACAGGAAGTCCTTATCTTCTTCTTTCTTCCGTCTGAACAGATACAGGAAGTCCTTCTCTTCTTCTTTCTCCTGTCTGAACAGATACAGGAAGTCCTTCTCTTCTTCTTTCTCCTGTCTGTCTGAACAGATACAGGAAGTGCTTATCTTCTTCTTTCTCCTGTCTGTGAACAGATACAGGAAGTCCTTATCTTCTTCTTTCTCCCGTCTGAACAGATACAGGAAGTCCTTCTCCTGTCTGTGAACAGATACAGGAAGTCCTTCTCTTCTTCTTTCTCCTGTCTGTCTGAACAGATACAGGAAGTCCTTCTCTTCTTCTTTCTCCTGTCTGAACAGATACAGGAAGTCCTTCTCTTCTTTCTCCTGTCTGAACAGATACAGGAAGTCCTTCTCTTCTTCTTTCTCCTGTCTGTGAACAGATACAGGAAGTCCTTCTCTTCTTCTTTCTCCTGTCTGTCTGAACAGATACAGGAAGTCCTTCTCTTCTTCTTTCTCCTGTCTGAACAGATACAGGAAGTCCTTCTCTTCTTCTTTCTCCTGTCTGAACAGATACAGGAAGTCCTTCTCTTCTTTCTCCTGTCTGAACAGATACAGGAAGCCCTTCTCTTCTTCTTTCTCCTGTCTGAACAGATACAGGAAGTCCTTCTCTTCTTTCTCCTGTCTGTCTGAACAGATACAGGAAGTCCTTCTCTTCTTCTTTCTCCTGTCTGAACAGATACAGGAAGTCCTTCTCTTCTTTCTCCTGTCTGAACAGATACAGGAAGTCCTTCTCTTCTTCTTTCTCCTGTCTGTGAACAGATACAGGAAGTCCTTCTCTTCTTCTTTCTCCTGTCTGTCTGAACGGATACAGGAAGTCCTTCTCTTCTTCTTTCTCCTGTCTGAACAGATACAGGAAGTCCTTCTCTTCTTTCTCCTGTCTGAACAGATACAGGAAGCCCTTCTCTTCTTCTTTCTCCTGTCTGAACAGATACAGGAAGTCCTTCTCTTCTTCTTTCTCCTGTCTGAACAGATACAGGAAGTCCTTCTCTTCTTCTTTCTCCCGTCTGAACAGATACAGGAAGTCCTTCTCTTCTTCTTTCTCCTGTCTGAACAGATACAGGAAGTCCTTCTCTTCTTCTTTCTCCTGTCTGTCTGAACAGATACAGGAAGTGCTTATCTTCTTCTTTCTCCTGTCTGAACAGATACAGGAAGTCCTTCTCTTCTTTCTCCTGTCTGAACAGATACAGGAAGTCCTTCTCTTCTTCTTTCTCCTGTCTGTCTGAACAGATACAGGAAGTCCTTATGTTCTTCTTCTTTCTCCTGTCTGAACAGATACAGGAAGTACTTATCTTCTTCTTTCTCCTGTCTGAACAGATACAGGAAGTCCTTCTCTTCTTCTTTCTCCCGTCTGAACAGATACAGGAAGTCCTTCTCTTCTTCTTTCTCCTGTCTGTGAACAGATACAGGAAGTCCTTATCTTCTTCTTTTTCCCGTCTGAACAGATACAGGAAGTCCTTCTCTTCTTCTTTCTCCTGTCTGAACAGATACAGGAAGTCCTTCTCTTCTTCTTTCTCCTGTCTGAACAGATACAGGAAGTCCTTATCTTCTTCTTTCTCCTGTCTGAACAGATACAGGAAGTCCTTATCTTCTTCTTTCTCCTGTCTGTCTGAACAGATACAGGAAGTCCTTCTCTTCTTCTTTCTCCTGTCTGAACAGATACAGGAAGTCCTTCTCTTCTTCTTTCTCCTGTCTGTGAACAGATACAGGAAGTCCTTATCTTCTTCTTTCTCCTGTCTGAACAGATACAGGAAGTCCTTATCTTCTTCTTTCTCCTGTCTGTCTGAACAGATACAGGAAGTCCTTCTCTTCTTCTTTCTCCCGTCTGAACAGATACAGGAAGTCCTTCTCTTCTTCTTTCTCCTGTCTGAACAGATACAGGAAGTCCTTCTCTTCTTCTTTCTCCTGTCTGAACAGATACTGGAAGTCCTTATCTTCTTCTTTCTCCTGTCTGTCTGAACAGATACAGGAAGTCCTTCTCTTCTTCTTTCTCCTTTCTGTCTGAACAGATACAGGAAGTCCTTCTCTTCTTCTTTCTCCTGTCTGTCTGAACAGATACAGGAAGTCCTTCTCTTCTTCTTTCTCCTGTCTGAACAGATACAGGAAGTCCTTCTCTTCTTCTTTCTCCTGTCTGAACAGATACAGGAAGTCCTTCTCTTCTTCTTTCTCCTTTCTGTCTGAACAGATACAGGAAGTCCTTCTCTTCTTCTTTCTCCTTTCTGTCTGAACAGATACAGGAAGTCCTTCTCTTCTTCTTTCTCCTTTCTGTCTGAACAGATACAGGAAGTCCTTCTCTTCTTCTTTCTCCTGTCTGTCTGAACAGAAACAGGAAGTCCTTCTCTTCTTCTTTCTCCTGTCTGTCTGAACAGATACAGGAAGTCCTTCTCTTCTTCTTTCTCCTGTCTGAACAGATACAGGAAGTCCTTCTCTTCTTCTTTCTCCTGTCTGTCTGAACAGAAACAGGAAGTCCTTATCTTCTTCTTTCTCCTGTCTGAACAGATACAGGAAGTGCTTATCTTCTTCTTTCTCCTGTCTGAACAGATACAGGAAGTGCTTATCTTCTTTCTCCTGTCTGTCTGAACAGATACAGGAAGGAAGTAATTCTGAATTTCATTGTGCCCCGTATCGGTTTGGTAAAATGTCAAAGGTCAATCTGGGATGAAAGCAGAAGCAGCATCAGAGAGATTCCATTCTATTCCAGGGTAAAACTGGGACGCTACAAGTCAGTAGGATATGCATGTGTTTGTCTGTACACTTACACACACATTCTATATTCACATTCTATATTCACATTCTATATTCACATTCTATATTCAGACAGATTAATCTTTCTCATATATTCTTAGACTCACTGATACAACGAGCTGATGTAGTTAACATTGAAGGGAGGTACAGCTGTACAGACTGATACAGCTATCTGTGGGGAACACCATCACCAACACTCTCTCCATCGCCCCTAGAGGGTTACCATCCATCCATACACTCCTCTCTCCTCTCCATCACCCCTAGAGGGATACCATCCATTCACTCCTCTCTCCATCACCCCGAGAGGGATACCATCCATCCACTCCTCTCTCCATCACCCTTAGAGGGTTAACATCCATCCACTCCTCTCTCTATCACCCCTAGAGGGTTACCATCCATCCATCCACTCCTCTCTCCATCACCCCTAGAGGGATACCATCCATTCACTCCTCTCTCCATCACCCCTAGAGGGTTACCATCCATCCACTCCTCTCTCCATCACCCCTAGAGGGTTACCATCCACTCCTCTCTCCATCACCCCTAGAGGGATACCATCCATTCACTCCTCTCTCCATCACCCCTAGAGGGTTACCATCCACTCCTCTCTCCATCACCCCTAGAGGGATACCATCCATTCACTCCTCTCTCCATCACCCCTAGAGGGTTACCATTCACTCCTCTCTCCATCACCCCTAGAGGGTTACCATCCATCCACTCCTCTCTCCATCACCCCTAGAGGGTTACCATCCATCCACTCCTCTCTCCATCGCCCCTAGAGGGTTACCATCCATCCACTCCTCTCTCCATCACCCCTAGAGGGATACCATCCATCCACTCCTCTCTCCATCACCCCTAGAGGGTTACCATCCATTCACTCCTCTCTCCATCACCCCTAGAGGGTTACCATCCATCCATCCACTCCTCTCTCCATCACCCCTAGAGGGTTACCATCCATCCACTCCTCTCTCCATCACCCCTAGAGGGATACCATCCACTCCTCTCTCCATCACCCCTAGAGGGTTACCATCCACTCCTCTCTCCATCACCCCTAGAGGGATACCATCCACTCCTCTCTCCATCACCCCTAGAGGGATACCATCCATCCACTCCTCTCTCCATCACCCCTAGAGGGATACCATCCACTCCCCTCTCCATCACCTTTAGAGGGTTACCATCAATCCACTCCTCTCTCCATCACCCCTAGAGGGTTACCATCCATCCATACACTCCTCTCCATCACCCCTAGAGGGTTACCATCCATCCATACACTCCTCTCTCCTCTCCATCACCCCTAGAGGGATACCATCCATCCATCCACTCCTCTCTCCATCACCCCTAGAGGGATACCATCCATTCACTCCTCTCTCCATCACCCCTAGAGGGTTACCATCCATCCACTCCTCTCTCCATCACCCCTAGAGGGTTACCATCCATCCACTCCTCTCTCTATCACCCCTAGAGGGTTACCATCCATCCACTCCTCTCTCCATCACCCCTAGAGGGATACCATCCACTCCTCTCTCCATCACCCCTAGAGGGATACCATCCATTCACTCCTCTCTCCATCACCCCTAGAGGGTTACCATCCACTCCTCTCTCCATCACCCCTAGAGGGATACCATCCACTCCTCTCTCCATCACCCCTAGAGGGTTACCATCCATCCACTCCTCTCTCTATCACCCCTAGAGGGTTACCATCCATCCACTCCTCTCTCCATCACCCCTAGAGGGATACCATCCACTCCTCTCTCCATCACCCCTAGAGGGATACCATCCATTCACTCCTCTCTCCATCACCCCTAGAGGGTTACCATCCACTCCTCTCTCCATCACCCCTAGAGGGATACCATCCACTCCTCTCTCCATCACCCCTAGAGGGATACCATCCATTCACTCCTCTCTCCATCACCCCTAGAGGGTTACCATTCACTCCTCTCTCCATCACCCCTAGAGGGTTACCATCCATCCACTCCTCTCTCCATCACCCCTAGAGGGTTACCATCCATCCACTCCTCTCTCCATCGCCCCTAGAGGGTTACCATCCATCCACTCCTCTCTCCATCACCCCTAGAGGGATACCATCCATCCACTCCTCTCTCCATCACCCCTAGAGGGTTACCATCCATTCACTCCTCTCTCCATCACCCCTAGAGGGTTACCATCCATCCATCCACTCCTCTCTCCATCACCCCTAGAGGGTTACCATCCATCCACTCCTCTCTCCATCACCCCTAGAGGGATACCATCCACTCCTCTCTCCATCACCCCTAGAGGGTTACCATCCACTCCTCTCTCCATCACCCCTAGAGGGATACCATCCACTCCTCTCTCCATCACCCCTAGAGGGATACCATCCATCCACTCCTCTCTCCATCACCCCTAGAGGGATACCATCCACTCCCCTCTCCATCACCTTTAGAGGGTTACCATCCATCCACTCCTCTCTCCATCACCCCTAGAGGGTTACCATCCATCCATACACTCCTCTCCATCACCCCTAGAGGGTTACCATCCATCCATACACTCCTCTCTCCTCTCCATCACCCCTAGAGGGATACCATCCATCCATCCACTCCTCTCTCCATCACCCCTAGAGGGATACCATCCATTCACTCCTCTCTCCATCACCCCTAGAGGGTTACCATCCATCCACTCCTCTCTCCATCACCCCTAGAGGGTTACCATCCATCCACTCCTCTCTCTATCACCCCTAGAGGGTTACCATCCATCCACTCCTCTCTCCATCACCCCTAGAGGGATACCATCCACTCCTCTCTCCATCGCCCCTAGAGGGTTACCATCCATCCACTCCTCTCTCCATCACCCCTAGAGGGATACCATCCATCCACTCCTCTCTCCATCACCCCTAGAGGGTTACCATCCATTCACTCCTCTCTCCATCACCCCTAGAGGGTTACCATCCATCCATCCACTCCTCTCTCCATCACCCCTAGAGGGTTACCATCCATCCACTCCTCTCTCCATCACCCCTAGAGGGATACCATCCACTCCTCTCTCCATCACCCCTAGAGGGTTACCATCCACTCCTCTCTCCATCACCCCTAGAGGGATACCATCCACTCCTCTCTCCATCACCCCTAGAGGGATACCATCCATCCACTCCTCTCTCCATCACCCCTAGAGGGATACCATCCACTCCCCTCTCCATCACCTTTAGAGGGTTACCATCCATCCACTCCTCTCTCCATCACCCCTAGAGGGTTACCATCCATCCATACACTCCTCTCCATCACCCCTAGAGGGTTACCATCCATCCATACACTCCTCTCTCCTCTCCATCACCCCTAGAGGGATACCATCCATCCATCCACTCCTCTCTCCATCACCCCTAGAGGGATACCATCCATTCACTCCTCTCTCCATCACCCCTAGAGGGTTACCATCCATCCACTCCTCTCTCCATCACCCCTAGAGGGTTACCATCCATCCACTCCTCTCTCTATCACCCCTAGAGGGTTACCATCCATCCACTCCTCTCTCCATCACCCCTAGAGGGATACCATCCACTCCTCTCTCCATCACCCCTAGAGGGATACCATCCATTCACTCCTCTCTCCATCACCCCTAGAGGGTTACCATCCACTCCTCTCTCCATCACCCCTAGAGGGATACCATCCACTCCTCTCTCCATCACCCCTAGAGGGATACCATCCATTCACTCCTCTCTCCATCACCCCTAGAGGGTTACCATTCACTCCTCTCTCCATCACCCCTAGAGGGTTACCATCCATCCACTCCTCTCTCCATCACCCCTAGAGGGTTACCATCCATCCACTCCTCTCTCCATCGCCCCTAGAGGGTTACCATCCATCCACTCCTCTCTCCATCACCCCTAGAGGGATACCATCCATCCACTCCTCTCTCCATCACCCCTAGAGGGTTACCATCCATCCATCCACTCCTCTCTCCATCACCCCTAGAGGGTTACCATCCATCCACTCCTCTCTCCATCACCCCTAGAGGGATACCATCCACTCCTCTCTCCATCACCCCTAGAGGGTTACCATCCACTCCTCTCTCCATCACCCCTAGAGGGATACCATCCACTCCTCTCTCCATCACCCCTAGAGGGATACCATCCATCCACTCCTCTCTCCATCACCCCTAGAGGGATACCATCCACTCCCCTCTCCATCACCCCTAGAGGGTTACCATCCATCCACTCCTCTCTCCATCACCCCTAGAGGGTTACCATCCATCCATCCACTCCTCTCTCCATCACCCCTAGAGGGATACCATCCACTCCCCTCTCCATCACCCCTAGAGGGTTACCATCCATCCACTCCTCTCTCCATCACCCCTAGAGGGTTACCATCCATCCATCCACTCCTCTCTCCATCACCCCTAGAGGGATACCATCCATCCACTCCTCTCTCCATCACCCCTAGAGGGTTACCATCCATTCACTCCTCTCTCCATCACCCCTAGAGGGTTACCATCCATCCATCCACTCCTCTCTCCATCACCCCTAGAGGGTTACCATCCATCCACTCCTCTCTCCATCACCCCTAGAGGGATACCATCCACTCCTCTCTCCATCACCCCTAGAGGGTTACCATCCACTCCTCTCTCCATCACCCCTAGAGGGATACCATCCACTCCTCTCTCCATCACCCCTAGAGGGATACCATCCATCCACTCCTCTCTCCATCACCCCTAGAGGGATACCATCCACTCCCCTCTCCATCACCCCTAGAGGGTTACCATCCATCCACTCCTCTCTCCATCACCCCTAGAGGGTTACCATCCATCCATACACTCCTCTCCATCACCCCTAGAGGGTTACCATCCATCCATACACTCCTCTCTCCTCTCCATCACCCCTAGAGGGATACCATCCATCCATCCACTCCTCTCTCCATCACCCCTAGAGGGATACCATCCATTCACTCCTCTCTCCATCACCCCTAGAGGGTTACCATCCATCCACTCCTCTCTCCATCACCCCTAGAGGGTTACCATCCATCCACTCCTCTCTCTATCACCCCTAGAGGGTTACCATCCATCCACTCCTCTCTCCATCACCCCTAGAGGGATACCATCCACTCCTCTCTCTATCACCCCTAGAGGGATACCATCCATTCACTCCTCTCTCCATCACCCCTAGAGGGTTACCATCCACTCCTCTCTCCATCACCCCTAGAGGGATACCATCCACTCCTCTCTCCATCACCCCTAGAGGGATACCATCCATTCACTCCTCTCTCCATCACCCCTAGAGGGTTACCATTCACTCCTCTCTCCATCACCCCTAGAGGGTTACCATCCATCCACTCCTCTCTCCATCACCCCTAGAGGGTTACCATCCATCCACTCCTCTCTCCATCGCCCCTAGAGGGTTACCATCCACTCCTCTCTCCATCACCCCTAGAGGGATACCATCCATCCACTCCTCTCTCCATCACCCCTAGAGGGTTACCATCCATCCATCCACTCCTCTCTCCATCACCCCTAGAGGGTTACCATCCATCCACTCCTCTCTCCATCACCCCTAGAGGGATACCATCCACTCCTCTCTCCATCACCCCTAGAGGGTTACCATCCACTCCTCTCTCCATCACCCCTAGAGGGATACCATCCACTCCTCTCTCCATCACCCCTAGAGGGATACCATCCATCCACTCCTCTCTCCATCACCCCTAGAGGGATACCATCCACTCCCCTCTCCATCACCCCTAGAGGGTTACCATCCATCCACTCCTCTCTCCATCACCCCTAGAGGGTTACCATCCATCCATACACTCCTCTCCATCACCCCTAGAGGGTTACCATCCATCCATACACTCCTCTCTCCTCTCCATCACCCCTAGAGGGATACCATCCATCCATCCACTCCTCTCTCCATCACCCCTAGAGGGATACCATCCATTCACTCCTCTCTCCATCACCCCTAGAGGGTTACCATCCATCCACTCCTCTCTCCATCACCCCTAGAGGGTTACCATCCATCCACTCCTCTCTCTATCACCCCTAGAGGGTTACCATCCATCCACTCCTCTCTCCATCACCCCTAGAGGGATACCATCCACTCCTCTCTCCATCACCCCTAGAGGGATACCATCCATTCACTCCTCTCTCCATCACCCCTAGAGGGTTACCATCCACTCCTCTCTCCATCACCCCTAGAGGGATACCATCCACTCCTCTCTCCATCACCCCTAGAGGGATACCATCCATTCACTCCTCTCTCCATCACCCCTAGAGGGTTACCATTCACTCCTCTCTCCATCACCCCTAGAGGGTTACCATCCATCCACTCCTCTCTCCATCACCCCTAGAGGGTTACCATCCATCCACTCCTCTCTCCATCGCCCCTAGAGGGTTACCATCCATCCACTCCTCTCTCCATCACCCCTAGAGGGATACCATCCATCCACTCCTCTCTCCATCACCCCTAGAGGGTTACCATCCATTCACTCCTCTCTCCATCACCCCTAGAGGGTTACCATCCATCCATCCACTCCTCTCTCCATCACCCCTAGAGGGTTACCATCCATCCACTCCTCTCTCCATCACCCCTAGAGGGATACCATCCACTCCTCTCTCCATCACCCCTAGAGGGTTACCATCCACTCCTCTCTCCATCACCACTAGAGGGTTACCATCCACTCCTCTCTCCATCACCCCTAGAGGGTTACCATCCATCCATACACTCCTCTCTCCTCTCCATCACCCCTAGAGGGTTACCATCCATCCATACACTCCTCTCTCCTCTCCATCACACCTAGAGGGATACCATCCATCCATACACTCCTCTCTCCTCTCCATCACCCCTAGAGGGTTACCATCCATCCACTCCTCTCTCCATCACCCCTAGAGGGTTACCATCCATCCACTCCTCTCTCCATCACCCCTAGAGGGTTACCATCCATCCACTCCTCTCTCCATCACCCCTAGAGGGTTACCATCCATCCACTCCTCTCTCCATCACCCCTAGAGGGATACCATCCATCCACTCCTCTCTCCATCACCCCTAGAGGGTTACCATCCATCCACTCCTCTCTCCATCACCCCTAGAGGGATACCATCCATCCACTCCTCTCTCCATCACCCCTAGAGGGTTACCATCCATCCACTCCTCTCTCTATCACCCCTAGAGGGTTACCATCCATCCACTCCTCTCTCCATCACCCCTAGAGGGATACCATCCACTCCTCTCTCTATCACCCCTAGAGGGATACCATCCATTCACTCCTCTCTCCATCACCCCTAGAGGGTTACCATCCACTCCTCTCTCCATCACCCCTAGAGGGATACCATCCACTCCTCTCTCCATCACCCCTAGAGGGATACCATCCATTCACTCCTCTCTCCATCACCCCTAGAGGGTTACCATTCACTCCTCTCTCCATCACCCCTAGAGGGTTACCATCCATCCACTCCTCTCTCCATCACCCCTAGAGGGTTACCATCCATCCACTCCTCTCTCCATCGCCCCTAGAGGGTTACCATCCATCCACTCCTCTCTCCATCACCCCTAGAGGGATACCATCCATCCACTCCTCTCTCCATCACCCCTAGAGGGTTACCATCCATCCATCCACTCCTCTCTCCATCACCCCTAGAGGGTTACCATCCATCCACTCCTCTCTCCATCACCCCTAGAGGGATACCATCCACTCCTCTCTCCATCAGCCCTAGAGGGTTACCATCCACTCCTCTCTCCATCACCCCTAGAGGGATACCATCCACTCCTCTCTCCATCACCCCTAGAGGGATACCATCCATCCACTCCTCTCTCCATCACCCCTAGAGGGATACCATCCACTCCCCTCTCCATCACCCCTAGAGGGTTACCATCCATCCACTCCTCTCTCCATCACCCCTAGAGGGTTACCATCCATCCATACACTCCTCTCCATCACCCCTAGAGGGTTACCATCCATCCATACACTCCTCTCTCCTCTCCATCACCCCTAGAGGGATACCATCCATCCATCCACTCCTCTCTCCATCACCCCTAGAGGGATACCATCCATTCACTCCTCTCTCCATCACCCCTAGAGGGTTACCATCCATCCACTCCTCTCTCCATCACCCCTAGAGGGTTACCATCCATCCACTCCTCTCTCCATCACCCCTAGAGGGATACCATCCACTCCTCTCTCCATCACCCCTAGAGGGATACCATCCATTCACTCCTCTCTCCATCACCCCTAGAGGGTTACCATCCACTCCTCTCTCCATCACCCCTAGAGGGTTACCATCCACTCCTCTCTCCATCACCCCTAGAGGGATACCATCCACTCCTCTCTCCATCACCCCTAGAGGGATACCATCCATTCACTCCTCTCTCCATCACCCCTAGAGGGTTACCATTCACTCCTCTCTCCATCACCCCTAGAGGGTTACCATCCATCCACTCCTCTCTCCATCACCCCTAGAGGGTTACCATCCATCCACTCCTCTCTCCATCGCCCCTAGAGGGTTACAATCCATCCACTCCTCTCTCCATCACCCCTAGAGGGATACCATCCATCCACTCCTCTCTCCATCACCCCTAGAGGGTTACCATCCATTCACTCCTCTCTCCATCACCCCTAGAGGGTTACCATCCATCCATCCACTCCTCTCTCCATCACCCCTAGAGGGTTACCATCCATCCACTCCTCTCTCCATCACCCCTAGAGGGATACCATCCACTCCTCTCTCCATCACCCCTAGAGGGTTACCATCCACTCCTCTCTCCATCACCACTAGAGGGTTACCATCCACTCCTCTCTCCATCACCCCTAGAGGGTTACCATCCATCCATACACTCCTCTCTCCTCTCCATCACCCCTAGAGGGTTACCATCCATCCATACACTCCTCTCTCCTCTCCATCACACCTAGAGGGATACCATCCATCCATACACTCCTCTCTCCTCTCCATCACCCCTAGAGGGTTACCATCCATCCACTCCTCTCTCCATCACCCCTAGAGGGTTACCATCCATCCACTCCTCTCTCCATCACCCCTAGAGGGTTACCATCCATCCACTCCTCTCTCCATCACCCCTAGAGGGTTACCATCCATCCACTCCTCTCTCCATCACCCCTAGAGGGATACCATCCATCCACTCCTCTCTCCATCACCCCTAGAGGGTTACCATCCATCCACTCCTCTCTCCATCACCCCTAGAGGGATACCATCCATCCACTCCTCTCTCAATCACCCCTAGAGGGTTACCATCCATCCACTCCTCTCTCCATCACCCCTAGAGGGTTACCATACATCCACTCCTCTCTCCATCACCCCTAGAGGGACACCATCCATCCACTCCTCTCTCCATCACCCCTAGAGGGTTACCATCCATCCACTCCTCTCTCCATCGCCCCTAGAGGGATACCATCCATCCACTCCTCTCTCCATCACCCCTAGAGGGTTACCATCCATCCATCCACTCCTCTCTCCATCACCCCTAGAGGGACACCATCCATCCACTCCTCTCTCCATCACCCCTAGAGGGACACCATCCATCCACTCCTCTCTCCATCACCCCTAGAGGGACACCATCCATCCACTCCTCTCTCCATCACCCCTAGAGGGATACCATCCACTCCTCTCTCCATCACCCCTAGAGGGTTACCATCCACTCCTCTCTCCATCACCACTAGAGGGTTACCATCCATCCACTCCTCTCTCCATCACCCCTAGAGGGTTACCATCCATCCACTCCTCTCTCCATCACCCCTAGAGGGACACCATCCATCCACTCCTCTGTCCATCACCCCTAGAGGGTTACCATCCATTCACTCCTCTCCATCACCCCTAGAGGGACACCATCCATCCACTCCTCTCTCCATCACCCCTAGAGGGACACCATCCATCCACTCCTCTCTCCATCACCCCTTGAGGGTTACCATCCACTCCTCTCTCCATCACCCCTAGAGGGTTACCATCCATCCACTCCTCTCTCCATCACCCCTAGAGGGTTACCATCCATCCACTCCTCTCCATCACCCCTAGAGGGTTACCATCCATCCACTCTTCTCTCCATCACCCCTAGAGGGAACCATCCATCAACTCCTCTCTCCATCACCCCTAGAGGGTTACCATCCACTCCTCTCTCCATCACCCCTAGAGGGTTACCATCCACTCCTCTCTCCATCACCCCTAGAGGGTTACCATCCATCCATCCACTCCTCTCTCCATCACCCCTAGAGGGACACCATCCATCCACTCCTCTCTCCATCGCCCCTAGAGGGATACCATCCACTCCTCTCTCCATCGCCCCTAGAGGGTTACCATCCACTCATCTCTCCATCACCCCTAGAGGGACACCATCCATCCACTCCTCTCTCCATCGCCCCTAGAGGGATACCATCCACTCCTCTCTCCATCGCCCCTAGAGGGTTACCATCCACTCATCTCTCCATCACCCCTAGAGGGATACCATCCATCCACTCCTCTCTCCATCACCCCTAGAGGGATACCATCCATCCACTCCTCTCTCCATCACCCCTAGAGGGTTACCATCCACTCCTCTCTCCATCACCCCTAGAGGGACACCATCCACTCCTCTCTCCATCACCCCTAGAGGGTTACCATCCATCCACTCCTCTCTCCATCGCCCCTAGAGGGATACCATCCATCCACTCCTCTCTCCATATCACCCCTAGAGGGTTACCATCCATCCATCCACTCCTCTCTCCATCACCCCTAGAGGGACACCATCCATCCACTCCTCTCTCCATCACCCCTAGAGGGACACCATCCATCCACTCCTCTCTCCATCACCCCTAGAGGGACACCATCCATCCACTCCTCTCTCCATCACCCCTAGAGGGATACCATCCACTCCTCTCTCCATCACCCCTAGAGGGTTACCATCCACTCCTCTCTCCATCACCACTAGAGGGTTACCATCCATCCACTCCTCTCTCCATCACCCCTAGAGGGATACCATCCATCCATACACTCCTCTCTCCTCTCCATCACCCCTAGAGGGTTACCATCCATCCACTTCTCTCTCCATCACCCCTAGAGGGACACCATCCATCCACTCCTCTCTCCATCACCCCTTGAGGGTTACCATCCACTCCTCTCTCCATCACCCCTAGAGGGTTACCATCCATCCACTCCTCTCTCCATCACCCCTAGAGGGTTACCATCCATTCACTCCTCTCCATCACCCCTAGAGGGTTACCATCCATCCACTCCTCTCTCCATCACCCCTAGAGGGAACCATCCATCCACTCCTCTCTCCATCACCCCTAGAGGGTTACCATCCACTCCTCTCTCCATCACCCCTAGAGGGTTACCATCCACTCCTCTCTCCATCACCCCTAGAGGGTTACCATCCATCCATCCACTCCTCTCTCGATCACCCCTAGAGGGACACCATCCATCCACTCCTCTCTCCATCACCCCTAGAGGGTTACCATCCATCCACTCCTCTCTCCATCACCCCTAGAGGGTTACCATCCATCCACTCCTCTCTCCATCGCCCCTCGGGGGTTACCTTCATCCATCCATCAATCCCTCGTTCCTCACTCCCTCCATGCCTCCCTTTGCCTGCCGCTGGTCTCCATAGCTCCCTACCCCCCCTAGAGATCGTGTCCAGTGCACAGTAGACCCAAAGCATTCTGGGCCTTTTATCCCTCCCTTCCTCCATCTATCCCTTCAGCAGCCACAAACCCTCCAGCTGGCCTGGCCTCCTTCCCTCTCTGTCTCGGCCTGCTCTGTTCTCCTGCTGCTGGTCTCCATAACTCCATGTAGGAGCCTACTTCCCTCTCTGTTCTCCTGCTGCTGGTCTCCATAACTCCATGTAGGATCCTACTTCCCTCTCTGTTCTCCTGCTGCTGGTCTCCATAACTCCATGTAGGAGCCTCCTTCCCTCTCTGTCTCGGCCTGCTCTGTTCTCCTGCTGCTGGTCTCCATAACTCCATGTAGGAGCCTACTTCCCTCTCTGTCTCGGCCTGCTCTGTTCTCCTGCTGTTGGTCTCCATAACTCCATGTAGGAGCCTCCTTCCCTCTCTGTCTCGGCCTGCTCTGTTCTCCTGCTGCTGGTCTCCATAACTCCATGTAGGAGCCTCCTTCCCTCTCTGTCTCGGCCTGCTCTGTTCTCCTGCTGCTGGTCTCCATAACTCCATGTAGGAGCCTCCTTCCCTCTCTGTCTCGGCCTGCTCTGTTCTCCTGCTGCTGGTCTCCATAACTCCATGTAGGAGCCTCCTTCCCTCTCTGTCTCGGCCTGCTCTGTTCTCCTGCTGCTGGTCTCCATAACTCCATGTAGGATCCTACTTCCCTCTCTGTCTCGGCCTGCTCTGTTCTCCTGCTGCTGGTCTCCATAACTCCATGTAGGAGCCTCCTTCCCTCTCTGTCTCGGCCTGCTCTGTTCTCCTGCTGCTGGTCTCCATAACTCCATGTAGGAGCCTCCTTCCCTCTCTGTTCTCCTGCTGCTGTGGGGGAGGTCTGAACACAGCCCGTGATCCACCCGTAGTTCTTCCACCACGTCTTCTCTAGTCCTTATTCAGACCCCATTTGTTTCAAACAGTGACAACAACCTTTAAAATGTGTTTAGATCTTCACAGCAACAAATAACGTTATATTCAGAAAATGTTTATCTTTTATTAAAAACATTAAAAAAATAAAAAATAAGATAACCAATAAATACATTTACACATTAACATTTTATTTTTCTATATTTCTCTAAAAATGTTTGTTAATAATCGGTTCTCTTAAATTTTGGTTCCCCCACCTCCAAAAAGTATTTTATAGTATTTAATAAGTGGCGACAACACTGCAATTCTCACCTCTCTGGACCATCCAGACACTCCCACCTACCAACACACTACTGTATTCCAGACACTCCCACCTACCAACACACTACTGTATTCCAGACACTCCCACCTACCAACACACACTACTGTATTCCAGACACTCCCACCTACCAACACACTACTGTATTCCAGACACTCCCACCTACCAACACACTACTGTATTCCATCACTCCCACCTACCAACACACTACTGTATTCCAGACACTCCCACCTACCAACACACTACTGTATTCCAGACACTCCCACCTACCAACACACTACTGTATTCCAGACACTCCCACCTACCAACACACACTACTGTATTCCAGACACTACCACCTACCAACACACTACTGTATTCCAGACACTCCTACCAACACACACTACTGTATTCCAGACACTCCCACCTACCAACACACACTACTGTATTCCAGACACTCCCACCTACCAACACACTACTGTATTCCAGACACTCCCACCTACCAACACACACTACTGTATTCCAGACACTCCCACCTACCAACACACACTACTGTATTCCAGACACTCCCACCTACCAACACACAGTACTGTATTCCAGACACTCCCACCTACCAACACACTACTGTATTCCAGACACTCCCACCTACCAACACACACTACTGTATTCCAGACACTCCCACCTACCAACACACTACTGTATTCCAGACACTCCCACCTACCAACACACACTACTGTATTCCAGACACTCTCACCTACCAACACACACTACTGTATTCCAGACACTCCCACCTACCAACACACTACTGTATTCCATCACTCCCACCTACCAACACACTACTGTATTCCAGACACTCCCACCTACCAACACACACTACTGTATTCCAGACACTCCCACCTACCAACACACACTACTGTATTCCAGACACTCCCACCTACCAACACACACTACTGTATTCCAGACACTCCCACCTACCAACACACACTACTGTATTCCAGACACTCCCACCTACCAACACACACTACTGTATTCCAGACACTCCCACCTACCAACACACACTACTGTATTCCAGACACTCCCACCTACCAACACACTACTGTATTCCAGACACTCCCACCTACCAACACACACTACTGTATTCCAGACACTCCCACATACCAACACACACTACTGTATTCCAGACACTCCCACCTACCAACACACACTACTGTATTCCAGACACTCCCACATACCAACACACACTACTGTATTCCAGACACTCCCACATACCAACACACACTACTGTATTCCAGACACTCCCACCTACCAACACACACTACTGTATTCCAGACACTCCCACCTACCAACACACACTACTGTATTCCAGACACTCCCACATACCAACACACACTACTGTATTTTCCATCACTCCCACCAACAACAGAGAACAGCAGCAAACAACAGTAACCTAAATAACACAGAGTGTCTTGCCTGTTCGTTTTTACACTTCTGCTGAGAACACTAAACAACATTAGCTTTTAAAAACCAACAACTCTCAGCCCCCAGAGAGAGAGGGAGGGAGGGAAACAAACACATCTATATCTCAGGATTATTTGGGAGTACAAAGCATCCAATTTTTACACACCACTCAGAGACTGGCACACCAGCGAAGAGAGAGACAGAGAGAGAATCGCTTTATAGAGAACGACAGAGAGAGGATCGCTTCATAGAGAACAAGAGAGAGAGTAGATTGAGAGAGAGAGAGAGAGAGAGTAGATTGAGAGAGAGAGAGAGAGAGAGAGAGAGAGAGTAGATTGAGAGAGAGAGAAAGAGAGAGAGAGAGTAGATTGAGAGAGAGAGAGAGAGAGAGAGAGAGAGAGAGAGAGAGAGTAGATTGGGAGAGAGAGAGAGAGAGAGAGAGTAGATTGAGAGAGAGAGAAAGAGAGAGAGAGAGTAGATTGAGAGAGAGAGAGAGAGAGAGAGAGAGAGAGAGAGAGAGAGAGTAGATTGAGAGAGAGAGAGAGAGAGAGAGAGAGAGAGAGAGAGAGAGAGAGAGTAGATTGGGAGAGAGAGAGAGAGAGAGAGAGTAGATTGAGAGAGAGAGAGAAACAGAGAGAGAGAGACAGAGAGAGGGAGAAATCATCAAATATGTATTAATATATAAATACACACAGGAGATCACAGGCATGTCAGCCAGCCTTCTTGGCAGGGTAGTTGGGGTACAAAACACGGCTGAAATGAGGAATATGATTCCAACTAATTGCTGTGAGCAGAGGTAGATGCAGTAGATTAGCTGGAGATATAGCAGGACTTCAGAAGAGGAGGGGAGAGGGAGAGGAGAGGAGGGGAGATGAGAGGAGGGGAGATGAGAGGGAGATGAGGGGGAGAGAGGAGGGGAGATGAGAGGGAGAGGAGAGGTGGAGAGAGGAGAGGGGAGAGGAGAGGGAGATGAGGGGGAGAGGAGAGGGAGAGGAGATGAGAGGAGGGGAGAGGATAGGGAGATGAGAGGGAGAGATGAGAGGAGGGGAGAGGAGAGGGAGATGAGAGGGAGAGGAGAGGAGGGGAGATGAGAGGAGGGGAGATGAGAGGGAGATGAGGGGGAGAGAGGAGGGGAGATGAGAGGGAGAGGAGAGGTGGAGAGAGGAGAGGGGAGAGGAGAGGGAGATGAGGGGGAGAGGAGAGGGAGAGGAGATGAGAGGAGGGGAGAGGATAGGGAGATGAGAGGGAGAGATGAGAGGAGGGGAGAGGAGAGGGAGATGAGAGGGAGAGATGAGAGGAGGGGAGATGAGAGGTGGAGAGAGGATTGGAGAGGGGAGAGAAGAAGAGCTCTAATCTAAGTCTTTGAAGGTATCACAGCTCAACAACGCTTTGATGTCTGCCCCATTTCTGCCTGCTTCTCTCTCTATTTACCCAGAACGCACCTGTGACAGGAGACTTATCGCTAAAGAGGTGTGTACAAAAGCCTTTTGCTTCTCCTTTTGTCTTCAAAATGAAGACATTAATATATTTATATATACAGCGTCTGATCTGGGAACAGTGTCTGACGTGACTGATCTGGGAACAGCGTCTGATCTGGGAACAGCGTCTGACGTGACTGATCTGGGAACAGCGTCTGACATTACTGATCTGGGAACAGTGACTGATCTGGGAGTCCTCTATTTGACATCTTAATAGTTCATCCTTTGTAGCCATGTAGGAAATGTTAAATGAAGCTGTGATGTTTAATTTGTCGCTCCACAAACATTTGTCCGCTCCCCGCTCCCCCCTCCCCGCTCCTACCCTGGGAGTTAACGCAACAGATCTGTCATACAGCCGCTACAATGGCCCAGCATGCAGCAGCAGCCGGGAGCCGGAAGGAAAAACCACTACCTCTTCAATGTGAACCTGGGAGCAGCGTCTGACATTACTGATCTGGGAACAGTGACTGATCTGGGAACAGCGTCTGACAATACTGATCTGGGAACAGTGACTGATCTGGGAACAGTGACTGATCTGGGAACAGCGTCTGACATTACTGATCTGGGAACAGTGACTGATCTGGGAACAGTGACTGATCTGGGAACAGCGTCTGACAATACTGATCTGGGAACAGTGACTGATCTGGGAACAGTGACTGATCTGGGAACAGCGTCTGACAATACTGATCTGGGAACAGTGACTGATCTGGGAACAGTGACTGATCTGGGAACAGCGTCTGACATTACTGATCTGGGAACAGTGACTGATCTGGGAACAGTGACTGATCTGGGAACAGCGTCTGACAATACTGATCTGGGAACAGTGACTGATCTGGGAACAGTGACTGATCTGGGAACAGCGTCTGACAATACTGATCTGGGAACAGTGACTGATCTGGGAACAGTGACTGATCTGGGAACAGCGTCTGACAATACTGATCTGGGAACAGTGACTGACATTACTGATCTGGGAACAGCGTCTGACATTACTGATCTGGGAACAGTGACTGATCTGGGAACAGCGTCTGACATTACTGATCTGGGAACAGTGACTGATCTGGGAACAGCGTCTGACATTACTGATCTGGGAACAGTGACTGATCTGGGAACAGTGACTGATCTGGGAACAGCGTCTGACATTACTGATCTGGGAACAGTGACTGATCTGGGAACAGTGACTGATCTGGGAACAGCGTCTGACGTGACTGATCTGGGAACAGCGTCTGACATTACTGATCTGGGACAGCGTCTGATCTGGGACAGCGTCTGATCTGGGAACAGTGTCTGATCTGGGAACAGCATCTGACGTGACTGATCTGGGAACAGTGACTGATCTGGGAACAGCGTCTGACATTACTGATCTGGGAACAGTGACTGATCTGGGAACAGCGTCTGACATTACTGATCTGGGAACAGTGACTGATCTGGGAACAGTGACTGATCTGAGAACAGCGTCTGATATTACTGATCTGGGAACAGCGTCTGACATTACTGATCTGAGAACAGCGTCTGATATTACTGATCTGAGAACACTACCCCTCCTCTGGTCTCCTCTCCTGAAGGACAGAGTTACTGAGTAGGACACTACCTGTCCTCTGGTCTCCTCTCCTGAAGGACAGAGTTACTGAGTAGGACACTACCCCTCCTCTGGTCTCCTCTCCTGAAGGACAGAGTTACTGAGTAGGACACTACCCCTCCTCTGGTCTCCTCTCCTGAAGGACAGAGTTACTGAGTAGGACACTACCCCTCCTCTGGTCTCCTCTCCTGTAGGACAGAGTTACTGAGTTACTGAGTAGGACACTACCTGTCCTCTGGTCTCCTGAAGGACAGAGTTACTGAGTAGGACACTACCCCTCCTCTGGTCTCCTCTCCTGAAGGACAGAGTTACTGAGTAGGACACTACCCCTCCTCTGGTCTCCTCTCCTGAAGGACAGAGTTACTGAGTAGGACACTACCCCTCCTCTGGTCTCCTCTCCTGAAGGACAGAGTTACTGAGTAGGACACTACCTGTCCTCTGGTCTCCTGAAGGACAGAGTTACTGAGTAGGACACTACCCCTCCTCTGGTCTCCTCTCCTGAAGGACAGTGTTACTGAGTTACTGAGTAGGACACTACCTGTCCTCTGGTCTCCTCTCCTGAAGGACAGTGTTACTGAGTTACTGAGTAGGACACTACCTGTCCTCTGGTCTCCTCTCCTTCATTCCTATCATCTACAGGGTCTTGTTTCTCTGTAGGATTCATTCTTCTTCTCTTCTCCTGTAGTCCTCCTGTCTTCTACAGGGTCTTATTTCTCTGTAGGATTCATTCTTCTTCTCTTCTCCCCTCTGGTGCATTCTATGACTTCTCTATGTCATCCCTCTCTCTATTTCTCCTTCTGGACACTCGTCTTCTGTAGGCCCCTCTGAATCTCCCTCTCTCTCTAGGCTGGCTGGCTCTGTCTCCATCTCTCTCTCTCTGTGTGTCTGTGAGGTGCAGAGCATCTGTCTCCATCTCTCTCTATGTGTGTATGTGTGGTGCAGGGCGCCTGGCTCCTCTCTCTCTCTCTGTGTGTCTGTGTGGTGCAGGGCGCCTGGCTCCTCTCTCTCTCTCTGTGACTGTGTGGTGCAGGGCGTCTGGCTCCTCTCTCTCTGTGTGTCTGTGTGGTGCAGGGCGTCTGGCTCCTCTTTCTCTGTGTGTCTGTGTGGTGCAGGGCGCCTGGCTCCTCTCTCTCTGTGTCTGTGTCTGTGAGGCGCAGGGCGCCTGGCTGAGTCCTCTATTTGACATCTTAATAGTTCATCCTTTGTAGCCATGTAGGAAATGTTAAATAAAGCCGTGATGTTTAATTTGTCGCTCCACAAACATTTGTCCGCTCCCCGCTCCTACCCTGGGAGTTAACGCAACAGATCTGTCATACAG
>NC_143039.1:10462500-10472500 GCF_057628025.1 Oncorhynchus mykiss | reverse complement strand
TCTATCAGTAGAGACTGTTCTCTATCCGTAGAGACTGTATAACGAGACTGTTCTCTATCAGTAGAGACTGTTCTCTATCAGTAGAGACTGTTCTCTATCAGTAGAGACTGTTCTCTATCAGTAGAGACTGTTCTCTATCCGTAGAGACTGTTCTCTATCCGTAGAGACTGTTCTCTATCCGTAGAGACTGTCCTCTATCAGTAGACTGTCCTCTATCAGTAGAGACTGTATAAAGTAGAAAATAAACACATGCTTTGGCATCTTAAGTCCGGGAAAGAAAAGGTCTGGTAAAAGTGGGATCTGCAGCCGCCACTCCATTATAACAGCGAGCCTGCAGCAGCCACTCCATTATAACAGCGAGCCTGCAGCAGCCACTCCATTATAACAGCGAGCCTGCAGCAGCCACTCCATTATAACAGTGAGCCTGCAGCAGCCACTCCATTATAACAGCGAGCCTGCAGCAGCCACTCCATTATAACAGTGAGCCTGCAGCAGCCACTCCATTATAACAGTGAGCCTGCAGCAGCCACTCCATTATAACAGCGAGCCTGCAGCCGCCACTCCATTATAACAGTGAGCCTGCAGCCGCCTCTCCATTATAACAGTGAGCCTGCAGCCGCCACTCCATTATAACAGCGAGCCTGCAGCCGCCACTCCATTATAACAGCGAGCCTGCAGCAGCCACTCCATTATCACAGCGAGCCTGCAGCAGCCACTCCATTATAACAGTGAGCCTGCAGCAGCCACTCCATTATAACAGCGAGCCTGCAGCAGCCACTCCATTATAACAGCGAGCCTGCAGCAGCCACTCCATTATAACAGTGAGCCTGCAGCAGCCACTCCATTATAACAGTGAGCCTGCAGCAGCCACTCCATTATAACAGTGAGCCTGCAGCAGCCACTCCATTATAACAGCGAGCCTGCAGCAGCCACTCCATTATAACAGTGAGCCTGCAGCAGCCACTCCATTATAACAGCGAGCCTGCAGCAGCCACTCCATTATAACAGCGAGCCTGCAACAGCCACTCCATTATAACAGTGAGCCTGCAGCAGCCACTCCATTATAACAGCGAGCCTGCAGCAGCCACTCCATTATAACAGCGAGCCTGCAGCAGCCACTCCATTATAACAGCGAGCCTGCAGCAGCCACTCCATTATAACAGCGAGCCTGCAGCAGCCACTCCATTATAACAGCGAGCCTGCAGCAGCCACTCCATTATAACAGCGAGCCTGCAGCAGCCACTCCATTATAACAGCGAGCCTGCTCTGCTCCGTACGGAGAGATGGATGGAGGCTCTCGACTGATGGATAATGAAATGCTTCCAGAGGATACCTCCCTCCATTACGTAATGACCGAGCCCTCTGGTCCTCTTTGACAAGTGTCCTGTCCACAGCCACCAGGGGCTCTAACTAACCAGTAGTGTCCTGTAGTGTCCTGTCCACAGCCAGTAGGGGCTCTAACTAACCAGTAGTGTCCTGTAGTGTCCTGTCCACAGCCAGTAGGGGCTCTAACTAACCAGTAGTGTCCTGTAGTGTCCTGTCCACAGCCAGTAGGGGCTCTAACTAACCAGTAGTGTCCTGTAGTGTCCTGTCCACAGCCAGTAGGGGCTCTAACTAACCAGCAGTGTCCTGTAGTGTCCTGTCCACAGCCAGTAGGGGCTCTAACTAACCAGCAGTGTCCTGGTCTCCACTGTATATTGCTGAACAGTCTGACAACGTTAGCCTCAGTGGGGAGCGAGTAAAACAGGGGAATATATGAATGTTAAAGGATTCAGTCATAGCCCTGTTTCCTGTGTCTCCAACCCAGCATGCATCTCTGTCCTCACCACGCCACCTCCACCGGACCAGAACACTCAACACACATCCTGCTGACAGAACAGTCTCAGAACGAGTTGAACAGACATCTCCATTCAGGTCAACGATGCCATAATGGGTGGATCGGCGGACATTTTGAGCGTCCCAATTAGAGGAAAACAGGAAGTAGACAATCAGCCTTAAACAAAAGGCCTTGTTGGGGGGAGAGGAGCCACAGATCAAGACCCAGGCCTTGTGGGGGGAGAGGAGCCACAGGCCTCACTGTGACAGACCCAGGCCTTGTGGGGGGAGAGGAGCCACAGGCCTCACTGTGACAAACCCAGGCCTTGTGGGGGGAGAGGAGCCGCAGGCCTCACTGTGACAGACCCAGGCCTTGTGGGGGGAGAGGAGCCGCAGGCCTCACTGTGACAGACCCAGGCCTTGTGGGGGGAGAGGAGCCGCAGGCCTCACTGTGACAGACCCAGGCCTTGCGGGTGTAGAGGAGCCGCAGGCCTCATTTTGACAGACACAGGCCTTGTGGGGGGAGAGGAGCCACAGGCCTCACTGTGACAGACAAAGGCCTTGTGGGGGGTAGGAGCCACAGGCCTCACTGTGACAGACACAGGCCTTGAGGCGGGGTAGGAGCCACAGGCCTCACTGTGACAGACACAGGCCTTGTGGGGGGGTAGGAGCCACAGGCCTCACTGTGACAGACACAGGCCTTGTGGGGGGGTAGGAGCCACAGGCTTCACTGTGACAGACACAGGCCTCACTGTGACAGACACAGGCCTCACTGTGACAGACACAGGCCTCAATGTGAAAGACCCAGGCCTTGTGGGGGGGGGGGGGGGAGCCACAGGCCTCACTGTGACAGACACAGGCCTTGTGGGGGGGTAGGAGCCTCTCTCTCTCTCTCTCTGTGGTTGATTTCTTTCCCACTCCTCTCTAACATTCCTGTTAACACAGCATTGGTTGGCAGAGGGGGTTTTAATACAGTCGTTCCAAGCAGTAAGTAATGGCTAATGTCTAGAAGGGCACCAGGTCCCAAACGGCACCCTATTCCCTATATAGCACACTACTTTAAGAGCAGGGCTCAATGCCCAACGGGCTCCAGTCTAAAGTAGTGCACTATATAGGCCAGGGAATAGGCTGCTATTTGGGACTCAGACAGACTCTGCCAGCGGAGTGGAGAGTGGGAGAGAGGTTAGAGGGGATACAGATTAAGTGTGTACAGAGTGGGAGAGAGGTTAGAAGGGATACTGGTTAAGTGTGTACAGCGTGGTAGAGAGGTGAGAAGGGATACAGGTTAAGTGTGTACAGCGTGGTAGAGAGGTTAGAAGGGATACAGGTTAAGTGTGTACAGCGTGGTAGAGAGGCTAGAAGGGATACAGGTTAAGTGTGTACAGCGTGGTAGAGAGGTTAGAAGGGATACAGGTTAAGTGTGTACAGCGTGGTAGAGAGGTTAGAAGGGATACTGGTTAAGTGTGTACAGAACGGTAGAGAGGTTAGAAGGGATACTGGATAAGAGGGTAGGAGAGAGGTTAGAAGGGATACTGGTTAAGTGTGTACAGGGTGGTAGAGAGGTTAGAAGGTATACAGGTTAAGTGTGTACAGGGTAGTAGAGGTTAGAAGGTATACAGGTTAAGTGTGTATAGGGTAGTAGAGAGGTTAGAAGGTATACATGTTAAGTGTGTATAGGGTAGTAGAGAGGATAGAAGGGATACAGGTTCCTTTAGTTTGTGTTTGAGGGACAGAGTGTGTGTGTGTGTATTAGAGAGTGACTCAGTGTGTGTGTGTGTGTCAGAGAGTGACTCAGTGTGTGTGTGTGTGTATCATCCCATTCCTCAGGGATATCAAGAGCGTCCTGGTTTTGCGTTGTCTTAATTTCAGCGTATCTAAATATATTTCAGGCTTCTCAGCACACGTCACATTTCTCTATAAGCCACAGTGACAAAATGTTGGCTGAAGTTTTATCTCTCTCTCTCTGTGCTAGTTCTCTTAAATTGAAAAGTTTAAAATCACCTCTTGAGTTCTGGAGTCTGTAGCATAGAAATTAAGATTTGTCTGTGAAGAACAGGGCAGTCCAACCCTCTTCCTGGAGATCTACCGTCCTGTAGGTTTACAGTTCAACCCTCTTCCTGGAGATCTACTGTCCTGTGGGTTTTCAGTCCAACTCTCTTCCTGGAGATCTACTGTCCTGTAGGTTATGAGTCCAACCCTCTTCCGGGAGATCTACTGTCCTGTAGGTTATGAGTCCAACCCTCTTCCTGGAGATCTACTGTCCTGTGGGTTTTCAGTCCAACCCTCTTCCTGGAGATCTACTGTCCTGTAGGTTATGAGTCCAACCCTCTTCCTGTAGATCTACTGTCCTGTGGGTTTTCAGTCCAACCCTCTTCCTGGAGATCTACTGTCCTGTAGGTTATGAGTCCAACCCTCTTCCTGGAGATCTACTGTCCTGTAGGTTTTCAGTCCAACCCTCTTCCTGGAGATCTACTGTCCTGTAGGTTATGAGTCCAACCCTCTTCCTGGAGATCTACTGTCCTGTGGGTTTTCAGTCCAACCCTCTTCCTGGAGATTTACTGTCCTCCAGGAAGAGGGTTGGGGAGCCCAGGTCTAGAATCAGGACTACCCCCAAGGGGTATTTCACTGTAAACACCGAGCCTGTAGGTCTACCGTCCTCCAGGAAGAGGGTTGGGAGCCCAGGACTAGAATCAGGACTACCCCCAGGGGGTATTTCACTGTAAACACAGAGCCTGGAGGTCTACCGTCCTCCAGGAAGAGGGTTGGGGAGCCCAGGTCTAGAATCAGGACGACCCCCAGGGGGTATTTCACTGTAAACACCGAGCCTGTAGGTCTACCGTCCTCCAGGAAGAGGGTTGGGGAGCCCAGGTCTAGAATCAGGACTACCCCCAAGGGGTATTTCACTGTAAACACCGAGCCTGTAGGTCTACCGTCCTCCAGGAAGAGGGTTGGGAGCCCAGGACTAGAATCAGGACTACCCCCAGGGGGTATTTCACTGTAAACACAGAGCCTGGAGGTCTACCGTCCTCCAGGAAGAGGGTTGGGGAGCCCAGGTCTAGAATCAGGACGACCCCCAGGGGGTATTTCACTGTAAACACCGAGCCTGTAGGTCTACCGTCCTCCAGGAAGAGGGTTGGGGAGCCCAGGTCTAGAATCAGGACTACCCCCAAGGGGTATTTCACTGTAAACACCGAGCCTGTAGGTCTACCGTCCTCCAGGAAGAGGGTTGGGAGCCCAGGACTAGAATCAGGACTACCCCCAGGGGGTATTTCACTGTAAACACAGAGCCTGGAGGTCTACCGTCCTCCAGGAAGAGGGTTGGGGAGCCCAGGTCTAGAATCAGGACGACCCCCAGGGGGTATTTCACTGTAAACACCGAGCCTGTAGGTCTACCGTCCTCCAGGAAGAGGGTTGGGGAGCCCAGGACTAGAATCAGGACTACCCCCAGGGGGTATTTCACTGTAAACACCGAGCCTGGAGGTCTACCGTCCTCCAGGAAGAGGGTTGGGGAGCCCAGGTTTAGAATCAGGACGACCCCCAGGGGGTATTTCACTGTAAACACCGAGCCTGGAGGTCTACCGTCCTCCAGGAAGAGGGTTGGGGAGCCCAGGTCTAGAATCAGGACGACCCCCAGGGGGTATTTCACTGTAAACACCGAGCCTGTCCTGCCTCTTATCTCGTCTACCTGATCATAATTACTACACTCAACTGGTGTCCTGGGTCAAAACCAGTCCCTGATTTGTTTCACAGAGTTCACTGTCTGGCAATGTGCTTGACACTGTGTGTGTGTGTGTGTGTGTGTGTGTGTGTGTGTGTGAGAGAGAGAGAGAGATAGACCTGGGCGATATGGACAAATAGTATTATCGCAATAAATGTAACTATTTTGCTCAATAACAACAAATAAATAAACATGTCTTTGTTTTAAATGGACTTTTCCTTTACATTAGCAGCAGGACTATAGACACAGTGTCTAGTCAGACAACTGACACGGTAGTCTATTAAAACAGTCAGACAACTGACACGGTAGTCTATTAAAACAGTCAGACAACTGACACGGTAGTCTAGTCAGACAACTGACACGGTAGTCTATTAAAACAGTCAGACAACTGAGACGGTAGTCTATAATTAAAACAGTCAGACAACTGAGACGGTAGTCTATAATTAAAACAGTCAGACAACTGAGACGGTAGTCTATAATTAAAACAGTCAGACAACTGAGACGGTAGTCTATAATTAAAACAGTCAGACAACTGAGACGGTAGTCTATAATTAAAACAGTCAGACAACTGAGACGGTAGTCTATAATTAAAACAGTCAGACAACTGAGACGGTAGTCTATAATTAAAACAGTCAGACAACTGAGACGGTAGTCTATAATTAAAACAGTCAGACAACTGAGACGGTAGTCTATAATTAAAACAGTCAGACAACTGAGACGGTAGTCTATAATTAAAACAGTCAGACAACTGACACGGTAGTCTATAATTAAAACAGTCAGACAACTGAGACGGTAGTCTATAATTAAAACAGTCAGACATTTCATTTAACGTAAACAGGAAATGCTACGATTTATATTTTGATGTGCATCCTGTCTAAACAGGATGTGGAATGATGAGATGTATTTTAGTCTCTTCAGACCTACAGTCTACTCTGGTTGTAAAGTGGCTGTAAATACATGACATCCTCACAGAGAGCTGTGGCTCTCCTCTCTGTAACCAGGACAACAGTAGTTGTCTTTTTTCCAGCAATGGTCACATGTTTGTGCTTCTCTCCATCCTCCATGTTTCTCTCCCTCCTCCATGTTTCTCTCCCTCCCCCATGATTCTCTCCCTCCCCTATGCTTCTCTCCCTCCTCCATGCTTCTCTCCCTCCTCCATGCTTCTCTCCCTCCCCTATGCTTCTCTCCCTCCCCCATGACACAGTGTGGAGAGGGAGGGATTCAGCAGCATCTCTCCCTCCCCCATGCTTCTCTCCCTCCTCCATGCTTCTCTCCCTCCTCCATGCTTCTCTCCCTCCTCCATGCTTCTCTCCCTCCCCCTGCTTCTCTCCCTCCCCTATGCTACTCTCCCTCCTCCATGCTTCTCTCCCTCCCCCATGTCACAGTGTGGAGAGGGAGGAATTCAGCAGCATCTCTCCCTCCTCAATGCTTCTCTCCCTCTCTATGCTTCTCTCCCTTCTCCATGCTTCTCTCCCTCCTCCATGCTTCTCTCCCTCCTCCATGCCTCTCTCCCTCCTCCATGCTTCTCTCCCTCCCTCATGTCACAGTGTGGAGAGACGGAGTCAGCAGCCGACAGCCAAGAGAGAGAAAGAAAAGGGCAACCAGTGAAGAACAAACACCATTGTAAATACAACCCATTTTTATGCTTATTTATTTTCCCTTGTGTACTTTAACCATTTGAACATTGTTACAACACTGTATATATGTATATATGTTTATTGTTTTGAAATTTCTGTATGTGTAATGTTTACTGTTCATTTTTATTGTTTATTTCACTTTTGTATATTATCTACCTCACTGGCTTTGGCAATGTTAACACATGTTTCCCATGCCAATAAAGCCCCTTGAATTGAATTGAGAGAGAGAGAGCGAGAGAGAGAGAGAGAGAGAGAGAGAGAGAGAAAGAGAGTGCGAGAGATAGAGAGAGCGAGAGAGCGAGAGAGCGAGAGAGCGAGAGAGAGAGAGAGAGAGAGAGAAAGAGAGTGCGAGAGATAGAGAGACAGAGAGAGAGAGAGAGAGAGAGAGAGAGAGAGAGAGAGAGAGAGAGAGAGAGAGAGAGAGAGAGAGAGACCAGACTCCTTGTTAAAGGTCAGTAAATGCAGTGTTTCTACCAACGTCTGCCAGACAAATAGGACTGTGGTCACTGGTGCAATGACTGTGGATAAAGAGGTTCTGGGTCGTTCTGAGTTCTTGGCTCTTCTGTACAGGCGACGTAACAACAGTTAGCCTACACCGTAATCAGTTAGTCTACACCGTAATCAGTTAGTCTACACCGTACTCAGTTAGTCTACACCGTAATCAGTTAGTCTACACCGTAATCAGTTAGTCTACACCGTAATCAGTTAGTCTACACCGTAATCAGTTAGTCCACGCCGTAATCAGTTAGTCTACACCGTAATCAGTTAGTCTACACCGTAACAACAGTTAGTCTACACCGTAACAACAGTTAGTCTACACCGTAATCAGTTAGTCTACACCGTAATCAGTTAGTCTACACCGTAATCAGTTAGTCTACACCGTAATCAGTTAGTCTACACCGTAACAACAGTTAGTCTACACCGTAATCAGTTAATCTACACCGTAATCAGTTAGTCTACACCGTAATCAGTTAATCTACACCGTAATCAGTTAGTCTACACCGTAATCAGTTAGTCTACGCCGTAACAACAGTTAGTCTACGCCGTAATCAGTTAGTCTACGCCGTAATCAGTTAGTCTACGCCGTAATCAGTTAGTCTACACCGTAATCAGTTAGTCTACACCGTAATCAGTTAGTCTACGCCGTAACAACAGTTAATCTACGCCATAATCAGTTAGTCTACGCCGTAATCAGTTAGTCTACGCCGTAGTCAGTTAGTCTACGCCGTAGTCAGTTAGTCTACGCCATAATCAGTTAGTCTACGCCATAATCAGTTAGTCTACGTCGTAATCAGTTAGTCTACGCCGTAATCAGTTAGTCTATGCCGTAATCAGTTAGTCTATGCCGTAATCAGTTAGTCTACGCCGTAATCAGTTGGTCTACGCCGTAATCAGTTGGTCTACGCCGTAATCAGTTGGTCTACGCCGTAATCAGTTAGTCTACGCCGTAATCAGTTGGTCTACGCCGTAATCAGTTGGTCTACGCCGTAATCAGTTAGTCTACGCCGTAATCAGTTAGTCTACGCCGTAATCAGTTAGTCTACACCGTAATCAGTTAGCCTACACCGTAACAACAGTTAGTCTACACCGTAATCAGTTAGTCTACACCGTAATCAGTTAGTCTACACCGTAATCAGTTAGTCTACACCGTAATCAGTTAGCCCACACCGTAATCAGTTAGTCTACACCGTAATCAGTTAGCCTACACCGTAATCAGTTAGTCTACACCGTAATCAGTTAGTCTACACCGTAATCAGTTAGCCTACACCGTAATCAGTTAGTCTACACCGTAATCAGTTAGCCTACACCGTAACAACAGTTAGTGTACACCGTAATCAGTTAGTCTACACCGTAATCAGTTAGTCTACGCCGTAATCAGTTAGTCTACGCCGTAATCAGTTAGTCTACGCCGTAATCAGTTAGTCTACGCCGTAATCAGTTAGTCTACGCCGTAATCAGTTAGTCTACGCCGTAATCAGTTAGTCTACGCCGTAATCAGTTAGTCTACGCCGTAATCAGTTAGTCTACGCCGTAATCAGTTAGTCTACGCCGTAATCAGTTAGTCTACGCCGTAATCAGTTAGTCTACACCGTAATCAGTTAGTCTACACCGTAATCAGTTAGCCTACACCGTAATCAGTTAGTCCACACCGTAATCAGTTAGTCTACACCGTAATCAGTTAGTCTACACAGTAATCAGTTAGCCTACACCGTAATCAGTTAGTCTACACCGTAATCAGTTAGTCTACGCCGTAATCAGTTAGTCTACGCCGTAATCAGTTAGCCTACACCGTAATCAGTTAGTCTACGCCGTAATCAGTTAGCCTACACCGTAATCAGTTAGTCTACGCCGTAATCAGTTAGCCTACACCGTAATCAGTTAGCCTACACCGTAATCAGTTAGTCTACACCGTAATCAGTTAGTCTACACCGTAATCAGTTAGTCTACGCCGTAATCAGTTAGTCTACACCGTAATCAGTTAGTCTACACCGTAATCAGTTAGCCTACACCGTAATCAGTTAGTCCACACTGTAATCAGTTAGTCTACACCGTAATCAGTTAGCCTACGCCGTAATCAGTTAGTCTACGCCGTAATCAGTTAGCCTACACCGTAATCAGTTAGCCTACACCGTAATCAGTTAGTCTACACCGTAATCAGTTAGTCTACACCGTAATCAGTTAGTCTACACCGTAATCAGTTAGTCTACACCGTAAACAGTTAGTCTACACCGTAATCAGTTAGTCTACACCGTAATCAGTTAGTCTACACCGTAAACAGTTAGTCTACACCGTAATCAGTTAGTCTACACCGTAATCAGTTAGTCTACAC
>NC_143039.1:10400000-10457500 GCF_057628025.1 Oncorhynchus mykiss | reverse complement strand
CGTACACACACACACACACACACACACACACACACACACACACACACGTACACACACACGTACACACACACAGACAGACAGACACACAGACACACAGACACAGACACACACAGACACACACACACACAGACACACACACACACACAGACACACACACAGACACACACACAGACACACACACGTACACACACACACGTACACACACACGTACACACACACACAGACACACACACACACACAGACAGACACACACACACACACACACACAGACAGACACACAGACACACAGACACACACACACAGACAAACACACACAGACACACACACACACACACAGACACACACAGACACACACACACAGACACACAGACACACACACACACACACAGACACACACAGACACACACACACAGACACACACTGCTGTGAGTCTTCATTTATTCAACCGGATGACAGTGATTTATTTGGTATTGTAAATCTATCAGATGTACCGTCATGCTTCTAGCCGGGTAGAGAAGAAGACCAGAGTTTATCTTGGTTAATATTCGGCATTATTAGTGAAATGAAACTCCTCGTTGTGGTGATCGACGTGATGGATCTCCACCTGTTGTCTCTTCTATTCATGAAATCAGACACAGGACGTTAGGAAAGTATTCAGACCCCTGGGGGGGAGGGGAGGGTCTGAATACTGATCCCAGAATGCACTGTACTAACAATGTCAATAGCCATTATGTCAAGCTTGATGAGGCTGATGTTTGTGTTTTGGCTCAGGGCATTTTGGGAAAGGAGGAATCTGAACCTACAATATATATATATATACACACACTGCTCAAAAAAATAAAGGCAACACTAAAATAACACATCCTAGATCTGAATGAATGAAATATTCTTATTAAATACTTTTTTCTTTACATAGTTGAATGTGCCGACAACGTATATAAAACAACAATATATAAATATATATACACATTGTATTCATATCAGTTCACTGTTTCCACATTGTGTTGTGTTACAGCCTGAATTTAAAATGGATGATAATGTTGATTTTGTCTCACTGGCCTCGACACCCCATAATAACCCCATAACGTCAACGTGGAATTATATTTTCACAGTATTTTACAGATGAACACAAAATGAAAGGTCTTGGATCGATCAGTATTCAAGCCCTTTGCTATGGCAACCCTCAGTAAGTTCAGGAGTCAAAATGTGCTTAACAAGTCACACCATAAAGAGTATAGAGTCAAGGGAGGGGGGGGAGCTGAGCAGGCCTTGAACAGAGGGAGGGAGGGGGGGGGGGGAGAGCTGAGCAGGCCTTAGAGGGAGGGAGTGAGGGGGAGAGCTGAGCAGGCCTTAGAGGGAGGGAGGGGGGGGGGGGGAGCTAAGCAGGCCTTAGAGGGAGGGAGGGAGGGAGGGAGGGGGAGAGCTGAGCAGGCCTTGAACAGAGGGAGGGAGGGGGGGAGCTGAGCAGGCCTTGGAGGGAGGAAGGGAGGGAGGGGGAGAGCTGAGCAGGCCTTAGAGGGAGGGAGGGAGGGAGGGGGAGAGCTGAGCAGGCCTTAGAGGGAGGGAGGGAGGGGGAGAGCTGAGCAGGCCTTAGAGAGAGGGAGGGAGGGGGAGAGCTGAGCAGGCCTTAGAGGGAGGGAGGGAGGGGGAGAGCTGAGCAGGCCTTAGAGGGAGGGAGGGAGGGAGGGAGGGGGGAGCTGAGCAGGCCTTGAACAGAGGGAGGGAGGGGGGGAGAGCTGAGCAGGCCTTGAATAGAGGGAGGGGGGGGGGAGAGCTGAGCAGGCCTTAGAGGGAGGGAGGGAGGGGGAGAGCTGAGCAGGCCTTAGAGGGAGGGAGGGAGGGGGGGGGAGAGCTGAGCAGGCCTTAGAGGGAGGGAGGGAGGGAGGGGGAGAGCTGAGCAGGCCTTGAACAGAGGGAGGGAGGGGGGGGGGGGGCTGAGCAGGCCTTAGAGGGAGGGAGGGAGGGAGGGAGGGAGGGAGGGGGAGAGCTGAGCAGGCCTTGAACAGAGGGAGGGAGGGGGGGGGGAGCTGAGCAGGCCTTAGAGGGAGGGAGGGAGGGAGGGAGGGAGGGAGGGGGAGAGCTGAGCAGGCCTTGAACAGAGGGAGGGAGGGGGGGGAGCTGAGCAGGCCTTGGAGGGAGGGAAGGAGGGAGGGGGAGAGCTGAGCAGGCCTTAGAGGGAGGGAGGGAGGGAGGGGGAGAGCTGAGCAGGCCTTAGAGGGAGGGAGGGAGGGGGGGGGAGAGCTGAGCAGGCCTTAGAGGGAGGGAGGGAGGGAGGGGGAGAGCTGAGCAGGCCTTGAACAGAGGGAGGGAGGGGGGGGGGGGGGGCTGAGCAGGCCTTAGAGGGAGGGAGGGAGGGAGGGAGGGAGGGGGAGAGCTGAGCAGGCCTTGAACAGAGGGAGGGAGGGGGGGGGGCTGAGCAGGCCTTAGAGGGAGGGAGGGAGGGAGGGAGGGGGAGAGCTGAGCAGGCCTTGAACAGAGGGAGGGAGGGGGGGGAGCTGAGCAGGCCTTGGAGGGAGGGAAGGAGGGAGGGGGAGAGCTGAGCAGGCCTTAGAGGGAGGGAGGGAGGGAGGGGGAGAGCTGAGCAGGCCTTAGAGGGAGGGAGGGAGGGAGGGAGGGGGAGAGCTGAGCAGGCCTTAGAGGGAGGGAGGGAGGGAGGGGGAGAGCTGAGCAGGCCTTAGATGGAGGGAGGGAGGGAGGGAGGGAGGGGGAGAGCTGAGCAGGCCTTAGAGGGAGGGAGGGAGGGGGAGAGCTGAGCAGGCCTTAGAGGGAGGGAGGGAGGGGGAGAGCTGAGCAGGCCTTAGAGGGAGGGAGGGAGGGGGAGAGCTGAGCAGGCCTTAGAGGGAGGGAGGGAGGGAGGGGGGAGCTGAGCAGGCCTTGGAGGGAGGGAGGGGGGAGCTGAGCAGGCCTTAGAGGGAGGGAGGGAGGGGGGAGCTGAGCAGGCCTTAGAGGGAGGGAGGGAGGGGGGAGCTGAGCAGGCCTTAGAGGGAGGGAGGGAGGGGGGAGCTGAGCAGGCCTTAGAGGGAGGGAGGGAGGGGGGAGCTGAGCAGGCCTTAGAGTGAGGGAGGGAGGGGGGAGCTGAGCAGGCCTTAGAGGGAGGGAGGGAGGGGGAGAGCTGAGCAGGCCTTATAGAGGGAGGTAGGGAGGGGGAGAGCTGAGCAGGCCTTGAACAGAGGGGGGGAGGGAGGGGGGAGAGAGAGCTGAGCAGGCCTTGAACAGAGGGAGGGAGGGAGGGGGGAGAGCTGAGCAGGCCTTGAACAGAGGGAGGGGAGAGAGATGAGCAAGCCTTGAACAGAGGGAGGGAGGGAGGGGAGAGAGCTGAGCAGGCCTTGAACAGAGGGAGGGAGGGGGGAGAGAGCTGAGCAGGCCTTTAACAGAGGGAGGAGTGAGAGAGTAACTGAACTATAAACTCATTTCCTGGTGTGTGGAGATCTGGGAAGCTAAGTGACCAAGGTACATTCAACTATAAACTAATTTCCTGATGTGTGGAGGTCTGGGAAGCTAAGTGACCAAGGTACATTCAACTATAAACTCATTTCCTGATGTGGGGGAGGTCTGGGAAGCTAAGTGACCAAGGTACATTCAACTATAAACTCATTTCCTGGTGTGTGGAGGTCTGGGAAGCTCAGTGACCAAGGTACATTCAACTATAAACTCATTTCCTGATGTGGGGGAGATCTGGGAACCTAAGTGACCAAGGTACATTCAACTATAAACTCATTTCCTGATGTGTGGAGATCTGGGAAGCTAAGTGACCAAGGTACATTCAACTATAAACTCATTTCCTGATGTGGGGGAGATCTGGGAAGCTAAGTGACCAAGGTACATTCAACTATAAACTCATTTCCTGATGTGTGGAGGTCTGGGAAGCTAAGTGACCAAGGTACATTCAACTATAAACTCATTTCCTGATGTGTGGAGATCTGGGAAGCTAAGTGACCAAGGTACATTCAACTATAAACTCATTTCCTGGTGTGTGGAGGTCTGGGAAGCTAAGTGACCAAGGTACATTCAACTATAAACTCATTTCCTGGTGTGTGGGAGGTCTGGGAAGCTCAGTGACCAAGGTACATTCAACTATAAACTAATTTCCTGATGTGGGGGAGATCTGGGAAGCTCAGTGACCAAGGTACATTCAACTATAAACTCATTTCCTGATGTGGGGGAGATCTGGGAAGCTCAGTGACCAAGGTACATTCAACTATAAACTCATTTCCTGATGTGGGGGAGATCTGGGAAGCTCAGTGACCAAGGTACATTCAACTATAAACTCATTTCCTAATGTGGGGGAGATCTGGGAAGCTAAGTGACCAAGGTACATTCAACTATAAACTAATTTCCTGATGTGGGGAGGTCTGGGAAGCTAAGTGACCAAGGTACATTCAACTATAAACGAATTTCCTGATGTGGGGAGGTCTGGGAAGCTAAGTGACCAAGGTACATTCAACTATAAACTAATGTCCTGATGTGGGGGAGGTCTGGGAAGCTAAGTGACCAAGGTACATTCAACTATAAACTAATTTCCTGATGTGGGGAAGGTCTGGGAAGCTAAGTGACCAAGGTACATTCAACTATAAACTCATTTCCTGGTGTGTGGAGGTCTGGGAAGCTAAGTGACCAAGGTACATTCAACTATAAACTCATTTCCTGATGTGTGGAGATCTGGGAAGCTAAGTGACCAAGGTACATTCAACTATAAACTCATTTCCTGGTGTGTGGAGGTCTGGGAAGCTCATTGACCAAGGTAGATTCAACTATAAACACATTTCCTGATGTGTGGAGATCTGGGAAGCTAAGTGACCAAGGTACATTCAACTATAAACTCATTTCCTGGTGTGGGGGAGGTCTGGGAAGCTAAGTGACCAAGGTACATTCAACTATAAACTCATTTCCTGATGTGTGGAGATCTGGGAAGCTAAGTGACCAAGGTACATTCAACTATAAACTCATTTCCTGATGTGGGGAGGTCTGGGAAGCTAAGTGACCAAGGTACATTCAACTATAAACTCATTTCCTGATGTGTGGAGATCTGGGAAGCTAAGTGACCAAGGTACATTCAACTATAAACTCATTTCCTGATGTGGGGGAGGTCTGGGAAGTTAAGTGACCAAGGTACATTCAACTATAAACTAATTTCCTGATGTGGGGAAGGTCTGGGAAGCTAAGTGACCAAGGTACATTCAACTATAAACTCATTTCCTGGTGTGTGGAGGTCTGGGAAGCTAAGTGACCAAGGTACATTCAACTATAAACTCATTTCCTGATGTGTGGAGATCTGGGAAGCTAAGTGACCAAGGTACATTCAACTATAAACTCATTTCCTGATGTGTGGAGGTCTGGGAAGCTAAGTGACCAAGGTACATTCAACTATAAACTCATTGCCTCAACAGCTGCACTTATTGACATGGCTCAGTGCTGGTCAGCAATTTCCTCCGAGCCAGAGAACAGAAAAGAGAATGAGGGGGAAGGAAAACTATTGAGGATGTGATGAAATTCAGCAGTGAGGAACCCCCCCCCCCCCTCCGACAGAGACAGAAGAGCAGGATGAGGGTCTGTGTGAACATGGGATTGAATACCAATCCATCTGAAGAGGAGGAGGAGGAAGACAGGAAGGAGATAAAGAGGAGAGGAAGAGACTCATACATACTCATACATACTGTCTGTCTGAAGTGGAGGAGGAAGACAGGAAGCAGATAAAGAGGAGAGGAAGAGAAAGGGGTAAAACCCCCACATACTGTCTGTCTGAAGTGGAGGAGGAGGAAGACAGGAAGGAGATAAAGAGGAGAGGAAGAGAAGGGGGTAAAACCCCCACACACTGTCTGTCTGAAGTGGAGGAGGAGGAAGACAGGAAGAGACCCCCCCACATACTGTCTGTCTGAAGTGGAGGAAGACAAGGGGGTAAAACCCCCACATACTGAAGAGGAGGGGGTAAAACCCCCACATACTGTCTGTCTGAAGCTTCTTCCTGCTTGCGAGCATCCATTCCTCCACACATACAATCCCGCCGAGGATTGTGGGTGTGTGATGCTCGACGAAGCTGAGAGTTAGCATGCTTCTCAAATGGCACCCTATTCCCTACATAGTGCACTACTTTTGATCAGGGACAATAGTAGTGCATTACTTTAGACTAGGGCCCATAGTAGTGCACTACTTTTGATCAGGGCTCATAGTAGTGCACTACTGTTGATCAGGGCCCATAGTAGTGCACTACTTTTGATCAGGGCCCATAGTAGTATACTACGTTTTGATCAGGGCTCATAGTAGTGCACTACTTTTGATCAGGGCTCATAGTAGTGCACTACTTTAGACCAGGGCCCATAGTAGTGCACTACTTTTGATCAGGGCCCATAGTAGTGCACTACTTTAGACCAGGGCCCATAGTAGTGCACTACTTTTGATCAGGGCCCATAGTAGTGCACTACTTTAGACCAGGGCCCATAGTAGTGCACTACTTTTGATCAGGGCTCATAGTAGTGCACTACTTTTGATTAGGGCCCATAGTAGTGCACTACTTTAGACCAGGGCCCATAGTAGTGCACTACTTTTGATCAGGGCCCATAGTAGTGCACTACTTTTGTGACCAGGGCCCATAGTAGTGCACTACTTTTGATTAGGGCCCATAGTAGTGCACTACTTTTGATTAGGGCCCATAGTAGTGCACTACTTTAGACCAGGGCCCATAGTAGTGCACTACTTTTGATCAGGGCCCATAGTAGTGCACTACTTTAGACCAGGGCCCATAGTAGTGCACTACTTTTGACAAGGGCCCATAGTAGTGCACTACTTTTGATCAGGGCCCATAGTAGTGCACTACTTTTGTGACCAGGGCCCATAGTAGTGCACTACTTTTGTGATCAGGGCCCATAGTAGTGCACTACTTTTGATCAGGGCCCATAGTAGTGCACTACTTTTGTGACCAGGGCCCATAGTAGTGCACTACTTTTGTGATCAGGGCCCATAGTAGTGCACTACTTTTGATCAGGGCCCATAGTAGTGCACTACTTTTGATCAGGGCTCATAGTAGTGCACTACTTTTGACAAGGGTCCATAGTAGTGCACTACGTTTTGATCAGGGCTCATAGTAGTGCACTACTTTTGATCAGGGCCCATAGTAGTGCACTACTTTTGACAAGGGCCCATAGTAGTGCACTACTTTAGACCAGGGCCCATAGTAGTGCACTACTTTTGATCAGGGCTCAAAGTAGTGCACTACTTTAGACCAGGGCCCATAGTAGTGCACTACTTTTGATCAGGGCTCATAGTAGTGCACTACTTTTGATCAGGGCTCATAGTAGTGCACTACTTTAGACCAGGGCCCATAGTAGTGCACTACTTTTGACAAGGGCCCATAGTAGTGCACTACTTTAGACCAGGACCCATAGTAGTGCACTACTTTTGACAAGGGCCCATAGTAGTGCACTACTTTAGACTAGGGCTCATAGTAGTGCACTACTTTTGATCAGGGCTCATAGTAGTGCACTACTTTTGATCAGGGCTCATAGTAGTGCACTACTTTTGATCAGGGCTCATAGTAGTGCACTACTTTTGACAAGGGCCCATAGTAGTGCACTACTTTTGACAAGGGCCCATAGTAGTGCACTACTTTTGACAAGGGCCCATAGTAGTGCACTACTTTTGATCAGGGCTCATAGTAGTGCACTACTTTTGACAAGGGCCCATAGTAGTGCACTACTTTTGACAAGGGCCCATAGTAGTGCACTACGTTTTGATCAGGGCCCATAGTAGTGCACTACTTTAGACCAGGGCCCATAGTAGTGCACTACTTTTGATCAGGGCCCATAGTAGTGCACTACTTTAGACCAGGGCCCATAGTAGTGCACTACTTTTGTGACCAGGGCCCATAGTAGTGCACTACTTTTGACAAGGGCCCATAGTAGTGCACTACTTTTGATCAGGGCCCATAGTAGTGCACTACTTTTGTGACCAGGGCCCATAGTAGTGCACTACTTTTGTGATCAGGGCCCATAGTAGTGCACTACTTTTGATCAGGGCCCATAGTAGTGCACTACTTTTGTGACCAGGGCCCATAGTAGTGCACTACTTTTGACAAGGGCCCATAGTAGTGCACTACGTTTGATCAGGGCCCATAGTAGTGCACTACTTTTGATCAGGGCCAATAGTAGTGCACTACTTTTGACAAGGGCCCATAGTAGTGCACTACTTTAGACCAGGGCCCATAGTAGTGCACTACTTTTGATCAGGGCTCATAGTAGTGCACTACTTTAGACCAGGGCCCATAGTAGTGCACTACTTTTGACAAGGGCCCATAGTAGTGCACTACTTTAGACCAGGGCCCATAGTAGTGCACTACTTTTGATCAGGGCTCATAGTAGTGCACTACTTTTGATCAGGGCCCATAGTAGTGCACTACTTTAGACCAGGGCCCATAGTAGTGCACTACTTTTGATCAGGGCTCATAGTAGTGCACTACTTTTGATCAGGGCCCATAGTAGTGCACTACTTTTGATCAGGGCCCATAGTAGTGCACTACGTTTTGATCAGGGCTCATAGTAGTGCACTACTTTTGACAAGGGCCCATAGTAGTGCACTACTTTTGACAAGGGCCCATAGTAGTGCACTACTTTTGATCAGGGCTCATAGTAGTGCACTACTTTTGACAAGGGCCCATAGTAGTGCACTACTTTTGTGATCAGGGCCCATAGTAGTGCACTACTTTTGATCAGGGCCCATAGTAGTGCACTACTTTTGTGACCAGGGCCCATAGTAGTGCACTACTTTTGACAAGGGCCCATAGTAGTGCACTACGTTTGATCAGGGCCCATAGTAGTGCACTACTTTTGATCAGGGCCAATAGTAGTGCACTACTTTTGACAAGGGCCCATAGTAGTGCACTACTTTTGACAAGGGCCCATAGTAGTGCACTACTTTTGATCAGGGCTCATAGTAGTGCACTACTTTTGACAAGGGCCCATAGTAGTGCACTACTTTTGACAAGGGCCCATAGTAGTGCACTACGTTTTGATCAGGGCCCATAGTAGTGCACTACTTTAGACCAGGGCCCATAGTAGTGCACTACTTTTGATCAGGGCCAATAGTAGTGCACTACTTTTGATCAGGGCCCATAGTAGTGCACTACTTTTGTGATCAGGGCCAATAGTAGTGCACTACTTTTGACAAGGGCCCATAGTAGTGCACTACGTTTTGATCAGGGCCCATAGTAGTGCACTACTTTTGATCAGGGCCCATAGTAGTGCACTACTTTAGACCAGGGCCCATAGTAGTGCACTACTTTTGATCAGGGCCCATAGTAGTGCACTACTTTTGACAAGGGCCCATAGTAGTGCACTACTTTTGATCAGGGCCAATAGTAGTGCACTACTTTTGACAAGGGCCCATAGTAGTGCACTACGTTTTGATCAGGGCCCATAGTAGTGCACTACTTTAGACCAGGGCCCATAGTAGTGCACTACTTTTGATCAGGGCCAATAGTAGTGCACTACTTTTGATCAGGGCCCATAGTAGTGCACTACTTTTGTGACCAGGACCCATAGTAGTGCACTACTTTTGATCAGGGCCCATAGTAGTGCACTACTTTTGTGACCAGGGCCCATAGTAGTGCACTACTTTTGTGACCAGGGCCCATAGTAGTGCACTATGTAGGGAACAGGGTGCCATCTTCACCATCTCCTTGCGTCTCCACGTCACTGTGGCTAATCTGATTGAATGACTGTCACTACGCTCCTAGCAACTTCAGAATTACAAATTACAACGTACCTAATGGGTACTACACACTGTGGAGAAATCTAGAGAGAGAGAGAGACAGACCGAGAGAGAGAGAGAGAGAGAGAGAGAGAGAGAGAGAGAGAGAGAGAGAGAGAGAGAGAGAGAGAGAGAGAGAGAGAGACAGACCGAGAGAGAGAGAGAGAGAGAGAGAGAGAGAGAGACAGACCGAGAGAGAGAGAGAGAGAGAGAGAGAAAGACTCACTCATACTTTTCCAATAAGGGAGAAATAAATGATTTCAGGATAGAAGTAGACAGGCATGATGGATAGATGAGACTACAATCCTCCAGCCCTCTCTCTCCCTCTTTCTCTGTCTACCTCTCTCCCCTCCCTCTCCCCCTCCTCTCTCTCCTCTTTATATCTCTCTCCCCTCCCTCTGTCTACCTCGCCCTCACCCCTCTCCTCTCCCCCTCCCTCACCCTCCCCCTCCTCTCCCCCCTCCCTCCCCTCTCCCCCCTAACTCTCCTCTCTCCCCTCCCTCTGTCTACCTCCCCCTCACCCCTCTCCTCTCCCCCTCCCTCTCCTCTCCCTCTCCTCTCTCCCCTCCCTCTGTTTACCTCGCCCTCACCCCTCTCCTCTCCTCCTCTCCCTCCCCCTCTCTCCCACCACATTTCTCATTAGTAGTGAGATGGTAGTGAGTTGGTAGTGAGTTGGAAGTGAGTTAGTAGTGAGTTGGTAGTGAGTTGGTAGTGAGTTGGTAGTGAGATGGTAGTGAGTTGGTAGTGAGTTGGTAGTGAGTTGGTAGTGAGTTGGTAGTGAGTTGGTAGTGAGTTGGAAGTGAGTTGGTAGTGAGTTGGTAGTGAGTTGGAAGTGAGTTGGAAGTGAGTTGGAAGTGAGTTGGAAGTGAGTTGGTAGTGAGTTGGTAGTGAGTTGGTAGTGAGTTGGTAGTGAGATGGTAGTGAGTTGGTAGTGAGTTGGTAGTGAGATGGTAGTGAGTTGGTAGTGAGATGGTAGTGAGTTGGTAGTGAGTTGGTAGTGAGTTGGTAGTGAGATGGTAGTGAGTTGGTAGTGAGTTGGTAGTGAGTTGGTAGTGAGTTGGTAGTGAGATGGTAGTGAGTTGGTAGTGAGATGGTAGTGAGTTGGTAGTGAGTTGGTAGTGAGATGGTAGTGAGATGGTAGTGAGTTGGAAGTGAGTTGGTAGTGAGTTGGTAGTCAGTTGGTAATGAGTTGGTAGTGAGTTGGTAATGAGTTAGTAGTGAGATGAACGTAGTTCAAGATCGTCAGAGTTAGAACATTGATCAGGATCTGTGATAGAACACTTCCTGTTCTGAATTAAAATTAGAAGCAGATTTTTCCAGTGAGGAGATCTTTTGAAATAAAAAAGTTCCCCTTTACGACACCTGAGCTGACGACGGAACCCAGTTCAGTGGGCTGGAGGAGGCCTCAGAACCCAGTGGGCTGGAGGAGGCCTCAGAACCCAGTTCAGTGGGCTGGAGGAGGTCTCAGAACCCAGTTCAGTGGGCTGGAGGCGGCCTCAGAACCCAGTTCAGTGGGCTGGAGGAGGTCTCAGAACCCAGTTCAGTGGGCTGGAGGAGGCCTCAGAACCCTGTTCAGTGGGCTGGAGGAGGCCTCAGAACCCAGTTCAGTGGGCTGGAGGAGGCCTCAGAACCCAGTTCAGTGGGCTGGAGGAGGTCTCAGAACCCAGTTCAGTGGGCTGGAGGAGGCCTCAGAACCCAGTTCAGTGGGCTGGAGGAGGCCTCAGAACCCAGTGGGCTGGAGGAGGCCTCAGAACCCAGTTCAGTGGGCTGGAGGAGGTCTCAGAACCCAGTTCAGTGGGCTGGAGGAGGCCTCAGAACCCAGTGGGCTGGAGGAGGTCTCAGAACCCAGTTCAGTGGGCTGGAGGAGGCCTCAGAACCCAGATCCGTGGGCTGGAGGAGGCCTCAGACCCAGTTCCGTGGGCTGGCGGAGGCCTCAGACCCCAGTTCAGTGGGCTGGAGGAGGCCTCAGAACCCAGTTCAGTGGGCTGGAGGAGGCCTCAGACCCAGTTCAGTGGGCTGGAGGAGGCCTCAGACCCAGTTCCGTGGGCTGGCGGAGGCCTCAGAACCCAGTGGGCTGGCGGAGGCCTCAGAACCCAGTTCCGTGGGCTGGAGGAGGCCTCAGAACCCAGTGGGCTGGAGGAGGTCTCAGAACCCAGTGGGCTGGAGGAGGTCTCAGAACCCAGTGGGCTGGAGGAGGTCTCAGAACCCAGTGGGCTGGAGGAGGCCTCAGAACCCAGTGGGCTGGAGGAGGCCTCAGAACCCAGTGGGCTGGAGGAGACCTCAGAACCCAGTTCAGTGGGCTGGAGGAGGCCTCAGAACCCAGTGGGCTGGAGGAGGCCTCAGAACCCAGTGGGCTGGAGGAGGCCTCAGAACCCAGTGGGCTGGAGGAGGCCTCAGAACCCAGTGGGCTGGAGGAGGCCTCAGAACCCAGTGGGCTGGAGGAGGCCTCAGAACCCAGTGGGCTGGAGGAGGCCTCAGAACCCAGTTCAGTGGGCTGGAGGAGACCTCAGAACCCAGTGGGCTGGAGGAGGCCTCAGAACCCAGTGGGCTGGAGGAGGCCTCAGAACCCAGTGGGCTGGAGGAGGCCTCAGAACCCAGTGGGCTGGAGGAGGCCTCAGAACCCAGTGGGCTGGAGGAGGCCTCAGAACCCAGTGGGCTGGAGGAGGCCTCAGAACCCAGTGGGCTGGAGGAGGCCTCAGAACCCAGTGGGCTGGAGGAGGCCTCAGAACCCAGTGGGCTGAAGGAGGCCTCAGAACCCAGTGGGCTGGAGGAGGCCTCAGAACCCAGTGGGCTGGAGGAGGCCTCAGAACCCAGTGGGCTGGAGGAGGCCTCAGAACCCAGTGGGCTGGAGGAGGCCTCAGAACCCAGTGGGCTGGAGGAGGCCTCAGAACCCAGTGGGCTGGAGGAGGCCTCAGAACCCAGTGGGCTGGAGGAGGCCTCAGAACCCAGTGGGCTGGAGGAGGCTTGGCTTTGATCTGTTTGGCGCCAGGTGGAAAATAGCTTTGGATTTCCACCCAAACGGGTGACAGATGTTGTCAATGTTGATCTGCTGTGACCTGACTAATGATATCTGAGACAATGACAGGACTAATGATATATGAGACAATGACAGGACTAATGATATCTGAGACAATGACAGGACTAATGATATCTGAGATGATGACAGGACTAATGATATCTGAGACGATGACAGGACTAATGATATCTGACACAATGACAGGACTAATGATATCTGAGACAATGACAGGACTAATGATATCTGAGACGATGACAGGACTAATGATATCTGAGACGATGACAGGACTAATGATATCTGAGACAATGACAGGACTAATGATATCTGACACAATGACAGGACTAATGATATCTGACACAATGACAGGACTAATGATATCTGAGACAATGACAGGACTAATGATATCTGACACAATGACAGGTCAATGACAGGACTAATGATATCTGAGACAATGACAGGTCAGTGACAGGACTAATGATATCTGAGACAATGACAGGACTAAAGACAATGACAGGACTAATGATATCTGAGACAATGACAGGTCAATGACAAGAATAATGATATCTGACACAATGACAGGACTAATGATATCTGAGACAATGACAGGACTAATGATATCTGAGACAATGACAAGACTAATGATATCTGAGACAATGACAGGTCAATGACAGGACTAATGATATCTGAGACAATGACAGGTCAATGACAGGACTAATGATATATGAGACAATGACAGGTCAGTGACAGGACTAATGATATCTGACATAATGACAGGACTAATGATATCTGAGACAATGACAGGACTAAAGATATCTGAGACAATGACAGGACTAATGATATCTGAGACAATGACAGGACTAATGATATCTGAGACAATGACAGGTCAATGACAGGACTAATGATATCTGACATAATGACAGGACTAATGATATCTGAGACAATGACAGGACTAAAGATATCTGAGACAATGACAGGACTAATGATATCTGACATAATGACAGGACTAATGATATCTGAGACAATGACAGGACTAAAGATATCTGAGACAATGACAGGACTAATGATATCTGAGACAATGACAGGACTAATGATATCTGAGACAATGACAGGTCAATGACAGGACTAATGATATCTGACACAATGACAGGACTAATGATATCTGAGACAATGACAGGTCAATGACAGGACTAATGATATCTGAGACAATGACAGGTCAGTGACAGGACTAATGATATCTGACACAATGACAGGACTAATGATATCTGAGACAATGACATGACTAATGATATCTGAGACAATGACAGGTCAGTGACAGGACTAATGATATCTGACACAATGACAGGACTAATGATATCTGAGACAATGACAGGACTAATGATATCTGAGACAATGACAGGACTAATGATATCTGAGACAATGACAGGACTAATGATATCTGAGACAATGACAGGACTAATGATATCTGAGACGATGACAGGACTAATGATATCTGAGACGATGACAGGACTAATGATATCTGAGACGATGACAGGACTAATGATATCTGACACAATGACAGTTTAATGACAGGACTAATGATATCTGAGATGATGACAGGACTAATGATATCTGAGACGATGACAGGACTAATGATATCTGACACAATGACAGGACTAATGATATCTGAGACAATGACAGGACTAATGATATCTGAGACGATGACATGACTAATGATATCTGAGACGATGACAGGACTAATGATATCTGAGACAATGACAGGACTAATGATATCTGACACAATGACAGGACTAATGATATCTGACACAATGACAGGACTAATGATATCTGAGACAATGACAGGACTAATGATATCTGACACAATGACAGGTCAATGACAGGACTAATGATATCTGAGACAATGACAGGTCAGTGACAGGACTAATGATATCTGAGACAATGACAGGACTAAAGACAATGACAGGACTAATGATATCTGAGACAATGACAGGTCAATGACAAGAATAATGATATCTGACACAATGACAGGACTAATGATATCTGAGACAATGACAGGACTAATGATATCTGAGACAATGACAAGACTAATGATATCTGAGACAATGACAGGTCAATGACAGGACTAATGATATCTGAGACAATGACAGGTCAATGACAGGACTAATGATATATGAGACAATGACAGGTCAGTGACAGGACTAATGATATCTGACATAATGACAGGACTAATGATATCTGAGACAATGACAGGACTAAAGATATCTGAGACAATGACAGGACTAATGATATCTGAGACAATGACAGGACTAATGATATCTGAGACAATGACAGGACTAATGATATCTGACACAATGACAGGACTAATGATATCTGAGACAATGACAGGTCAATGACAGGACTAATGATATCTGAGACAATGACAGGTCAGTGACAGGACTAATGATATCTGACACAATGACAGGACTAATGATATCTGAGACAATGACATGACTAATGATATCTGAGACAATGACAGGTCAGTGACAGGACTAATGATATCTGACACAATGACAGGACTAATGATATCTGAGACAATGACAGGACTAATGATATCTGAGACAATGACAGGACTAATGATATCTGAGACAATGACAGGACTAATGATATCTGAGACAATGACAGGACTAATGATATCTGAGACGATGACAGGACTAATGATATCTGAGACGATGACAGGACTAATGATATCTGAGACGATGACAGGACTAATGATATCTGACACAATGACAGTTTAATGACAGGACTAATGATATCTGAGACAATGACAGGACTAATGATATCTGACACAATGACAGGTCAATGACAGGACTAATGATATCTGACACAATGACAGTTCAATGACAGGACTAATGATATCTGACACAATGACAGGACTAATGATATCTGAGACAATGACAGGACTAATGATATCTGACACAATGACAGGTCAATGACAGGACTAATGATATCTGAGACAATGACAGTTCAATGACAGGACTAATGATATCTGACACAATGACAGGACTAATGATATCTGAGACAATGACAGGACTAATGATATCTGAGACAATGACAGGTCAATGACACAAATAATGATATCTGAGACAATGACAGGACTAATGATATCTGAGACAATGACAGGACTAATGATATCTGAGACAATGACAGGACTAATGATATCTGAGACAATGACAGGTCAATGACAGGACTAATGATATCTGAGACAATGACAGGTCAATGACAGGACTAATGACATCTGAGACAATGACAGGACTAATGATATCTGAGACAATGACAGGTCAGTGACATGACTAATGATATCTGAGACAATGACAGGACTAATGATATCTGAGACAATGACAGGTCAGTGACATGACTAATGTAATCTGAGACAATGACAGGACTAATGATATCTGAGACAATGACAGGACTAATGATATCTGACACAATGACATGTCAATGACAGGACTAATGATATCAGACACAATGACAGGACTAATGATATCTGAGACAATGACAGGACTAATGATATCTGAGACAATGACAGGACTAATGATATCTGAGACAATGACAGGTCAATGACAGGACTAATGATATCTGAGACAATGACAGGACTAATGATATCTGAGACAATGACAGGACTAATGATATCTGAGACAATGACAGGACTAATGATATCTGAGACAATGACAAGACTAATTATATCTGACACAATGACAGGACTAATGATATCTGAGACAATGACAGGTCAATGACAAGACTAATGATATCTGAGACAATGACAGGACTAATGATATCTGACACAATGACAGGTCAATGACAGGACTAATGATATCTGAGACAATGACAGGTCAATGACAGGACTAATGATATCTGAGACAATGACAGGTCAGTGACAGGACTAATGATATCTGACACAATGACAGGACTAATGGTATCTGAGACGATGACAGGACTAATGATATCTGAGACGATGACAGGTCAATGACAGGACTAATGATATCTGAGACAATGACAGGTCAATGACAGGACTAATGATATCTGAGACAATGACAGGTCAGTGACAGGACTAATGATATCTGACACAATGACAGGACTAATGATATCTGAGACAATGACAGGTCAATGACAGGACTAATGATATCTGAGACGACAATGACAGGACTAATGATATCTGAGACAATGACAGGACTAATGATATCTGAGACAATGACAGGTCAGTGACAGGACTAATGACATCTGAGACAATGACAGGACTAATGATATCTGAGACAATGACAGGTCAGTGACATGACTAATGATATCTGAGACAATGACAGGACTAATGATATCTGAGACAATAACAGGTCAGTGACAGGACTAATGATATCTGAGACAATGACAGGACTAATGATATCTGAGACAATGACAGGACTAATGATATCTGAGACAATGAGAGGTCAATGACAGGACTAATGATATCTGAGACAATGACAGGTCAGTGACATGACTAATGATATCTGAGACAATGACAGGACTAATGATATCTGAGACAATGACAGGAGTAATGATATCTGAGACAATGACAGGTCAGTGACAGCACTAATGATATCTGAGACAATGACAGCACTAATGATATCTGAGACAATGACAGGACTAATGATATCTGAGACAATGACAGGACTAATGATATCTGAGACGATGACAGGTCAATGACAGGACTAATGATATCTGAGACAATGACAGGTCAGTGACAGGACTAATGATATCTGACACAATGACAGGACTAATGATATCTGAGACAATGACAGGTCAATGACAGGACTAATGATATCTGAGACGACAATGACAGGACTAATGATATCTGAGACAATGACAGGACTAATGATATCTGAGACAATGACAGGTCAGTGACAGGACTAATGATATCTGAGACAATGACAGGACTAATGATATCTGAGACAATGACAGGACTAATGATATCTGAGACAATAACAGGTCAGTGACAGGACTAATGATATCTGAGACAATGACAGGACTAATGATATCTGAGACAATGACAGGTCAGTGACAGGACTAATGATATCTGAGACAATGACAGGACTAATGATATCTGAGACAATGACAGGACTAATGATATCTGAGACAATAACAGGTCAGTGACAGGACTAATGATATCTGAGACAATGACAGGTCAGTGACAGGACTAATGATATCTGACACAATGACAGGACTAATGATATCTGAGACAATGACAGGTCAATGACAGGACTAATGATATCTGAGACGACAATGACAGGACTAATGACATCTGAGACAATGACAGGACTAATGATATCTGAGACAATGACAGGTCAGTGACAGGACTAATGATATCTGAGACAATGACAGGACTAATGATATCTGAGACAATGACAGGACTAATGATATCTGAGATAATAACAGGTCAGTGACAGGACTAATGATATCTGAGACAATGACAGGACTAATGATATCTGAGACAATGACAGGTCAGTGACAGGACTAATGATATCTGAGACAATGACAGGTCAGTGACATGACTAATGATATCTGAGACAATGACATGACTAATGATATCTGAGACAATGACAGGAGTAATGATATCTGAGACAATGACAGGTCAGTGACAGCACTAATGATATCTGAGACAATGACAGGACTAATGATATCTGAGACAATGACAGGTCAGTGACAGGACTAATGATATCTGAGACAATGACAGCACTAATGATATCTGAGACAATGACAGGACTAATGATATCTGAGACAATGACAGGACTAATGATATCTGAGACAATGACAGGACAGTGACAGGACTAATGACACCTGAGACAATGACAGGACTAATGATATCTGAGACAATGACAGGACTAATGATATCTGAGACAATGACAGGACTAATGATATCTGAGACAATGACAGGACTAATGATATCTGAGACAATGACAGGACTAATGATATCTGAGACAATGACAGGACTAATGATATCTGAGACAATGACAGGACTAATGATATCTGACACAATGACATGTCAATGACAGGACTAATGATATCAGACACAATGACAGGACTAATGATATCTGAGACAATGACAGGACTAATGATATCTGAGACAATGACAGGACTAATGATATCTGAGACAATGACAGGTCAATGACAGGACTAATGATATCTGAGACAATGACAGGACTAATGATATCTGAGACAATGACAGGACTAATGATATCTGAGACAATGACAGGACTAATGATATCTGAGACAATGACAAGACTAATTATATCTGACACAATGACAGGACTAATGATATCTGAGACAATGACAGGTCAATGACAAGACTAATGATATCTGAGACAATGACAGGACTAATGATATCTGACACAATGACAGGTCAATGACAGGACTAATGATATCTGAGACAATGACAGGTCAATGACAGGACTAATGATATCTGAGACAATGACAGGTCAGTGACAGGACTAATGATATCTGACACAATGACAGGACTAATGGTATCTGAGACGATGACAGGACTAATGATATCTGAGACGATGACAGGTCAATGACAGGACTAATGATATCTGAGACAATGACAGGTCAATGACAGGAATAATGATATATGAGACAATGACAGGACTAATTATATCTGAGACAATGACAGGTCAATGACAAGACTAATGATATCTGAGACAATGACAGGTCAGTGACAGGACTAATGATATCTGACACAATGACAGGACTAATGATATCTGAGACAATGACAGGTCAATGACAGGACTAATGATATCTGAGACGACAATGACAGGACTAATGATATCTGAGACAATGACAGGACTAATGATATCTGAGACAATGACAGGTCAGTGACAGGACTAATGACATCTGAGACAATGACAGGACTAATGATATCTGAGACAATGACAGGTCAGTGACATGACTAATGATATCTGAGACAATGACAGGACTAATGATATCTGAGACAATAACAGGTCAGTGACAGGACTAATGATATCTGAGACAATGACAGGACTAATGATATCTGAGACAATGACAGGACTAATGATATCTGAGACAATGAGAGGTCAATGACAGGACTAATGATATCTGAGACAATGACAGGTCAGTGACATGACTAATGATATCTGAGACAATGACAGGACTAATGATATCTGAGACAATGACAGGAGTAATGATATCTGAGACAATGACAGGTCAATGACAAGACTAATGATATCTGAGACAATGACAGGACTAATGATATCTGACACAATGACAGGTCAATGACAGGACTAATGATATCTGAGACAATGACAGGTCAATGACAGGACTAATGATATCTGAGACAATGACAGGTCAGTGACAGGACTAATGATATCTGACACAATGACAGGACTAATGGTATCTGAGACGATGACAGGACTAATGATATCTGAGACGATGACAGGTCAATGACAGGACTAATGATATCTGAGACAATGACAGGTCAATGACAGGACTAATGATATCTGAGACAATGACAGGTCAGTGACAGGACTAATGATATCTGACACAATGACAGGACTAATGATATCTGAGACAATGACAGGTCAATGACAGGACTAATGATATCTGAGACGACAATGACAGGACTAATGATATCTGAGACAATGACAGGACTAATGATATCTGAGACAATGACAGGTCAGTGACAGGACTAATGACATCTGAGACAATGACAGGACTAATGATATCTGAGACAATGACAGGTCAGTGACATGACTAATGATATCTGAGACAATGACAGGACTAATGATATCTGAGACAATAACAGGTCAGTGACAGGACTAATGATATCTGAGACAATGACAGGACTAATGATATCTGAGACAATGACAGGACTAATGATATCTGAGACAATGAGAGGTCAATGACAGGACTAATGATATCTGAGACAATGACAGGTCAGTGACATGACTAATGATATCTGAGACAATGACAGGACTAATGATATCTGAGACAATGACAGGAGTAATGATATCTGAGACAATGACAGGTCAGTGACAGCACTAATGATATCTGAGACAATGACAGCACTAATGATATCTGAGACAATGACAGGACTAATGATATCTGAGACAATGACAGGACTAATGATATCTGAGACGATGACAGGTCAATGACAGGACTAATGATATCTGAGACAATGACAGGTCAGTGACAGGACTAATGATATCTGACACAATGACAGGACTAATGATATCTGAGACAATGACAGGTCAATGACAGGACTAATGATATCTGAGACGACAATGACAGGACTAATGATATCTGAGACAATGACAGGACTAATGATATCTGAGACAATGACAGGTCAGTGACAGGACTAATGATATCTGAGACAATGACAGGACTAATGATATCTGAGACAATGACAGGACTAATGATATCTGAGACAATAACAGGTCAGTGACAGGACTAATGATATCTGAGACAATGACAGGACTAATGATATCTGAGACAATGACAGGTCAGTGACAGGACTAATGATATCTGAGACAATGACAGGACTAATGATATCTGAGACAATGACAGGACTAATGATATCTGAGACAATAACAGGTCAGTGACAGGACTAATGATATCTGAGACAATGACAGGTCAGTGACAGGACTAATGATATCTGACACAATGACAGGACTAATGATATCTGAGACAATGACAGGTCAATGACAGGACTAATGATATCTGAGACGACAATGACAGGACTAATGACATCTGAGACAATGACAGGACTAATGATATCTGAGACAATGACAGGTCAGTGACAGGACTAATGATATCTGAGACAATGACAGGACTAATGATATCTGAGACAATGACAGGACTAATGATATCTGAGATAATAACAGGTCAGTGACAGGACTAATGATATCTGAGACAATGACAGGACTAATGATATCTGAGACAATGACAGGTCAGTGACAGGACTAATGATATCTGAGACAATGACAGGAGTAATGATATCTGAGACAATGACAGGTCAATGACAAGACTAATGATATCTGAGACAATGACAGGACTAATGATATCTGACACAATGACAGGTCAATGACAGGACTAATGATATCTGAGACAATGACAGGTCAATGACAGGACTAATGATATCTGAGACAATGACAGGTCAGTGACAGGACTAATGATATCTGACACAATGACAGGACTAATGGTATCTGAGACGATGACAGGACTAATGATATCTGAGACGATGACAGGTCAATGACAGGACTAATGATATCTGAGACAATGACAGGTCAATGACAGGACTAATGATATCTGAGACAATGACAGGTCAGTGACAGGACTAATGATATCTGACACAATGACAGGACTAATGATATCTGAGACAATGACAGGTCAATGACAGGACTAATGATATCTGAGACGACAATGACAGGACTAATGATATCTGAGACAATGACAGGACTAATGATATCTGAGACAATGACAGGTCAGTGACAGGACTAATGACATCTGAGACAATGACAGGACTAATGATATCTGAGACAATGACAGGTCAGTGACATGACTAATGATATCTGAGACAATGACAGGACTAATGATATCTGAGACAATAACAGGTCAGTGACAGGACTAATGATATCTGAGACAATGACAGGACTAATGATATCTGAGACAATGACAGGACTAATGATATCTGAGACAATGAGAGGTCAATGACAGGACTAATGATATCTGAGACAATGACAGGTCAGTGACATGACTAATGATATCTGAGACAATGACAGGACTAATGATATCTGAGACAATGACAGGAGTAATGATATCTGAGACAATGACAGGTCAGTGACAGCACTAATGATATCTGAGACAATGACAGCACTAATGATATCTGAGACAATGACAGGACTAATGATATCTGAGACAATGACAGGACTAATGATATCTGAGACGATGACAGGTCAATGACAGGACTAATGATATCTGAGACAATGACAGGTCAGTGACAGGACTAATGATATCTGACACAATGACAGGACTAATGATATCTGAGACAATGACAGGTCAATGACAGGACTAATGATATCTGAGACGACAATGACAGGACTAATGATATCTGAGACAATGACAGGACTAATGATATCTGAGACAATGACAGGTCAGTGACAGGACTAATGATATCTGAGACAATGACAGGACTAATGATATCTGAGACAATGACAGGTCAGTGACAGGACTAATGATATCTGAGACAATGACAGGACTAATGATATCTGAGACAATGACAGGACTAATGATATCTGAGACAATAACAGGTCAGTGACAGGACTAATGATATCTGAGACAATGACAGGTCAGTGACAGGACTAATGATATCTGACACAATGACAGGACTAATGATATCTGAGACAATGACAGGTCAATGACAGGACTAATGATATCTGAGACGACAATGACAGGACTAATGACATCTGAGACAATGACAGGACTAATGATATCTGAGACAATGACAGGTCAGTGACAGGACTAATGATATCTGAGACAATGACAGGACTAATGATATCTGAGACAATGACAGGACTAATGATATCTGAGATAATAACAGGTCAGTGACAGGACTAATGATATCTGAGACAATGACAGGACTAATGATATCTGAGACAATGACAGGTCAGTGACAGGACTAATGATATCTGAGACAATGACAGGTCAGTGACATGACTAATGATATCTGAGACAATGACATGACTAATGATATCTGAGACAATGACAGGAGTAATGATATCTGAGACAATGACAGGTCAGTGACAGCACTAATGATATCTGAGACAATGACAGGACTAATGATATCTGAGACAATGACAGGTCAGTGACAGGACTAATGATATCTGAGACAATGACAGCACTAATGATATCTGAGACAATGACAGGACTAATGATATCTGAGACAATGACAGGACTAATGATATCTGAGACAATGACAGGACAGTGACAGGACTAATGACACCTGAGACAATGACAGGACTAATGATATCTGAGACAATGACAGGACTAATGATATCTGAGACAATGACAGGACTAATGATATCTGAGACAATGACAGGACTAATGATATCTGAGACAATGACAGGACTAATGATATCTGAGACAATGACAGGACTAATGATATCTGAGACAATGACAGGACTAATGATATCTGACACAATGACATGTCAATGACAGGACTAATGATATCAGACACAATGACAGGACTAATGATATCTGAGACAATGACAGGACTAATGATATCTGAGACAATGACAGGACTAATGATATCTGAGACAATGACAGGTCAATGACAGGACTAATGATATCTGAGACAATGACAGGACTAATGATATCTGAGACAATGACAGGACTAATGATATCTGAGACAATGACAGGACTAATGATATCTGAGACAATGACAAGACTAATTATATCTGACACAATGACAGGACTAATGATATCTGAGACAATGACAGGTCAATGACAAGACTAATGATATCTGAGACAATGACAGGACTAATGATATCTGACACAATGACAGGTCAATGACAGGACTAATGATATCTGAGACAATGACAGGTCAATGACAGGACTAATGATATCTGAGACAATGACAGGTCAGTGACAGGACTAATGATATCTGACACAATGACAGGACTAATGGTATCTGAGACGATGACAGGACTAATGATATCTGAGACGATGACAGGTCAATGACAGGACTAATGATATCTGAGACAATGACAGGTCAATGACAGGAATAATGATATATGAGACAATGACAGGACTAATTATATCTGAGACAATGACAGGTCAATGACAAGACTAATGATATCTGAGACAATGACAGGTCAGTGACAGGACTAATGATATCTGACACAATGACAGGACTAATGATATCTGAGACAATGACAGGTCAATGACAGGACTAATGATATCTGAGACGACAATGACAGGACTAATGATATCTGAGACAATGACAGGACTAATGATATCTGAGACAATGACAGGTCAGTGACAGGACTAATGACATCTGAGACAATGACAGGACTAATGATATCTGAGACAATGACAGGTCAGTGACATGACTAATGATATCTGAGACAATGACAGGACTAATGATATCTGAGACAATAACAGGTCAGTGACAGGACTAATGATATCTGAGACAATGACAGGACTAATGATATCTGAGACAATGACAGGACTAATGATATCTGAGACAATGAGAGGTCAATGACAGGACTAATGATATCTGAGACAATGACAGGTCAGTGACATGACTAATGATATCTGAGACAATGACAGGACTAATGATATCTGAGACAATGACAGGAGTAATGATATCTGAGACAATGACAGGTCAGTGACAGCACTAATGATATCTGAGACAATGACAGCACTAATGATATCTGAGACAATGACAGGACTAATGATATCTGAGACAATGACAGGACTAATGATATCTGAGACAATGACAGGTCAATGACAGGACTAATGATATCTGAGACAATGACAGGTCAGTGACAGGACTAATGATATCTGACACAATGACAGGACTAATGATATCTGAGACAATGACAGGTCAATGACAGGACTAATGATATCTGAGACGACAATGACAGGACTAATGATATCTGAGACAATGACAGGACTAATGATATCTGAGACAATGACAGGTCAGTGACAGGACTAATGATATCTGACACAATGACAGGACTAATGGTATCTGAGACGATGACAGGACTAATGATATCTGAGACGATGACAGGTCAATGACAGGACTAATGATATCTGAGACAATGACAGGTCAATGACAGGAATAATGATATATGAGACAATGACAGGACTAATTATATCTGAGACAATGACAGGTCAATGACAAGACTAATGATATCTGAGACAATGACAGGTCAGTGACAGGACTAATGATATCTGACACAATGACAGGACTAATGATATCTGAGACAATGACAGGTCAATGACAGGACTAATGATATCTGAGACGACAATGACAGGACTAATGATATCTGAGACAATGACAGGACTAATGATATCTGAGACAATGACAGGTCAGTGACAGGACTAATGACATCTGAGACAATGACAGGACTAATGATATCTGAGACAATGACAGGTCAGTGACATGACTAATGATATCTGAGACAATGACAGGACTAATGATATCTGAGACAATAACAGGTCAGTGACAGGACTAATGATATCTGAGACAATGACAGGACTAATGATATCTGAGACAATGACAGGACTAATGATATCTGAGACAATGAGAGGTCAATGACAGGACTAATGATATCTGAGACAATGACAGGTCAGTGACATGACTAATGATATCTGAGACAATGACAGGACTAATGATATCTGAGACAATGACAGGAGTAATGATATCTGAGACAATGACAGGTCAGTGACAGCACTAATGATATCTGAGACAATGACAGCACTAATGATATCTGAGACAATGACAGGACTAATGATATCTGAGACAATGACAGGACTAATGATATCTGAGACAATGACAGGTCAATGACAGGACTAATGATATCTGAGACAATGACAGGTCAGTGACAGGACTAATGATATCTGACACAATGACAGGACTAATGATATCTGAGACAATGACAGGTCAATGACAGGACTAATGATATCTGAGACGACAATGACAGGACTAATGATATCTGAGACAATGACAGGACTAATGATATCTGAGACAATGACAGGTCAGTGACAGGACTAATGATATCTGAGACAATGACAGGACTAATGATATCTGAGACAATGACAGGACTAATGATATCTGAGACAATAACAGGTCAGTGACAGGACTAATGATATCTGAGACAATGACAGGACTAATGATATCTGAGACAATGACAGGTCAGTGACAGGACTAATGATATCTGAGACAATGACAGGACTAATGATATCTGAGACAATGACAGGACTAATGATATCTGAGACAGTAACAGGTCAGTGACAGGACTAATGATATCTGAGACAATGACAGGTCAGTGACAGGACTAATGATATCTGACACAATGACAGGACTAATGATATCTGAGACAATGACAGGTCAATGACAGGACTAATGATATCTGAGACGACAATGACAGGACTAATGATATCTGAGACAATGACAGGACTAATGATATCTGAGACAATGACAGGTCAGTGACAGGACTAATGATATCTGAGACAATGACAGGACTAATGATATCTGAGACAATGACAGGACTAATGATATCTGAGACAATGACAGGTCAGTGACAGGACTAATGATATCTGAGACAATGACAGGTCAGTGACATGACTAATGATATCTGAGACAATGACAGGACTAATGATATCTGAGACAATGACAGGAGTAATGATATCTGAGACAATGACAGGACTAAAGATATCTGAGACAATGACAGGACTAATGATATCTGAGACAATGACAGGACTAATGATATCTGAGACAATGACAGGTCAATGACAGGACTAATGATATCTGAGACAATGACAGGACTAATGATATCTGAGACAATGACAGGACTAATGATATCTGAGACAATGACAGGACAGGACTAATGACACCTGAGACAATGACAGGACTAATGATATCTGAGACAATGACAGGACTAATGATATCTGAGACAATGACAGGACTAATGATATCTGAGACAATGACAGGACTAATGATATCTGAGACAATGACAGGACTAATGATATCTGAGACAATGACAGGACTAATGATATCTGAGACAATGACAGGACTAATGATATCTGAGACAATGACAGGACTAATGATATCTGAGACAGTGACAGGACTAATGATATCTGAGACAGTGACAGATCAGTGACAGGATTAATGATATCTGAGACAGTGACAGGTCAGGTCAGACTCCTCGTCACATCTTTAGGGAACCAACGGAGGGAGAGAGACTCCTTGTCACGTCTTTAGGGAACCAACGGAGGGAGAGAGACTCCTCGTCACATCTTTAGGGAACCAACGGAGGGAGAGAGACTCCTCGTCACATCTTTAGGGAACCAACGGAGGGAGAGAGACTCCTCGTCACATCTTTAGGGTAACGTAGGGAACCAACAGAGCGAGAGAGAGACTCCTCGTCACATCTTTAGGGTAACGTAGGGAACCAACGGAGCGAGAGAGAGACTCTCCGAGGAGGAGAAGGTAGTGTACCCCCCCCTCCTTCCTCCCCTCCCCGTTTGTCTCTCCCCCTAGAAGTGGAACCATTAGACACGGCCAATTGGATTCCTGTCAGATTCCAGGCTTCCTTCGCCATGGGTCTCCTTCCATCTAACGGTCGAGTGAGCAGGCTCTGTGTGTGTGTGTGTGTGTGTGTGTGTGTGTGTGTGTGTCTGTCCTTCTCTGAAAGGTTGCCGGTGTAACGTCATGACACACTGCACACACCCAGAGTTCAAGGCTCAATCCACTGCAGGCGGTCTCTGACTGCCGGGGGAAGTGTGTGTGTGTGTGTGTGTGTGTCTGCCTAGCTGGCGAAAGGGGTGAGGGTAAATGTTGACGCAGATTTGAGAGGCAGTCAGGTTGAGCCATTAGCTGCCATTTAAGTGAACACTAACAGGCCTTGTTCGCTCTGTGATGTGAGGAGGTCACCTGACTCAGCCGTGTGAGTTTCTACAACACACACTGGACTGTCCATTATAAAACACACACTTCAGCTATAGGTGCAGATCAGACATTTCCTGTTGCTTTGGTGAGACTCCCAGCTCTGTCTAACATCGCTCTCTTGCTTTGTGTCAATATAATATATTCATTGAAATAGGCTGTAGCCAATAGGTTTTTCCATTCCATTCCAAAAATACATTGTCACACGGTTTGTCCACTTCACACATCCCAAACCTTTCAGTAGAACTACCCTGTCCTGTCCGGGGTAGTTAGTCTGACTAGAATAGACTCTCCTGTCTAGTTAGTCTGACTAGAATAGACTCTCCTGTCTAGTTAGTCTGACTAGAATAGACTCTCCTGTCTAGTTAGTCTGACTAGAATAGACTCTCCTGTCTAGTTAGTCTGACTAGAATAGACTCTCCTGTCTAGTTAGTCTGACTAGAATATACTCTCCTGTCTAGTTAGTCTGACTAGAATAGACTCTCCTGTCTAGTTAGTCTGACTAGAATAGACTCTCCTGTCTAGTTAGTCTGACTAGAACAGACTATCCTGTCTAGTTAGTCTGACTAGAATAGACTCTCCTGTCTAGTTAGTCTGACTAGAATAGAATCTCCATTCTACCCTGTCCTGTCTAGTTAGTCTGACTAGAATAGAATCTCCATTCTACCCTGTCCTGTCCTGTCTAGTTAGTCTGACTAGAATATAATCTCCATTCTATCCTGTCCTGTCCTGTCTAGTTAGTCTGACTAGAATATAATCTCCATTCTATCCTGTCCTGTCTAGTTAGTCTGACTATAATATAATCTCCATTCTACCCTGTCCTGTCTAGTTAGTCTGACTAGAATATAATCTCCATTCTATCCTGTCCTGTCTAGTTAGTCTGACTAGAATATAATCTCCCTTCTATCCTGTCCTGTCTAGTTAGTCTGACTAGAATATAATCTCCATTCTATCCTGTCCTGTCCTGTCTAGTTAGTCTGACTAGAATATAATCTCCATTCTATCCTGTCCTGTCTAGTTAGTCTGACTAGAATATAATCTCCATTCTACCCTGTCCTGTCCTGTCTAGTTAGTCTGACTAGAATATAATCTCCCTTCTATCCTGTCCTGTCTAGTTAGTCTGACTAGAATAGAATATCCTGTCTAGTTAGTCTGACTAGAATAGACTCTCCTGTCTAGTTAGTCTGACTAGAATAGACTCTCCTGTCTAGTTAGTCTGACTAGAATAGACTCTCCTGTCTAGTTAGTCTGACTAGAATAGACTCTCCTGTCTAGTTAGTCTGACTAGAATAGACTCTCCTGTCTAGTTAGTCTGACTAGAATAGACTCTCCTGTCTAGTTAGTCTGACTAGAATAGAATCTCCATTCTATCCTGTCCTGTCTAGTTAGTCTGACTAGAATATAATCTCCATTCTACCCTGTCCTGTCCTGTCTAGTTAGTCTGACTAGGATATAATCTCCCTTCTATCCTGTCCTGTCTAGTTAGTCTGACTAGAATATAATCTCCCTTCTATCCTGTCCTGTCCTGTCTAGTTAGTCTGACTAGAATATAATCTCCCTTCTATCCTGTCCTTTCTAGTTAGTCTGACTAGAATATAATCTCCATTCTATCCTGTCCTGTCCTGTCTAGTTAGTCTGACTAGAATATAATCTCCCTTCTATCCTGTCCTGTCTAGTTAGTCTGACTAGAATATAATCTCCCTTCTATCCTGTCATGTCCTGTCTAGTTAGTCTGACTAGAATATAATCTCCCTTCTATCCTGTCCTGTCTAGTTAGTCTGACTAGAATATAATCTCCATTCTATCCTGTCCTGTCCTGTCTAGTTAGTCTGACTAGAATAAAATCTCAATTCTATCCTGTCCTGTCTAGTTAGTCTGACTAGAATAGAATCTCCAGTCTAGTTAGTCTGACTAGAATATCATCTCCATTCTACCCTGTCCTGTCTAGTTAGTCTGACTAGAATATAATCTCCCTTCTACCCTGTCCTGTCTAGTTAGTCTGACTAGAACATAATCTCCCTTCTATCCTGTCCTGTCCTGTCTAGTTAGTCTGACTAGAATATAATCTCCATTCTATCCTGTCCTGTCTAGTTAGTCTGACTAGAATATAATCTCCCTTCTACCCTGTCCTGTCTAGTTAGTCCGACTAGAATATAATCTCCCTTCTATCCTGTCCTGTCTAGTTAGTTTGACTAGAATATAATCTCCATTCTATCCTGTCCTGTCTAGTTAGTCTGACTAGAATATAATCTCCCTTCTACCCTGTCCTGTCCTGTCTAGTTAGTCTGACTAGAATATCATGTCCATTCTACCCTGTCCTGTCTAGTTAGTCTGACTAGAATATAATCTCCCTTCTACCCTGTCCTGTCCTGTCTAATTAGTCTGACTAGAATATAATCTCCCTTCTACCCTGTCCTGTCCTGTCTAGTTAGTCTGACTAGAATATAATCTCCATTCTGTCCTGTCCTGTCTAGTTAGTCTGACTAGAATAGAGTCTCCATTCTGTCCTGTCCTGTCTAGTTAGTCTGACTAGAATATAATCTCCATTCTACCCTGTTTTGTCCTGTCTAGTTAGTCTGACTAGAATATAATCTCCATTCTATCCTGTCCTGTCTAGTTAGTCTGACTAGAATATAATCTCCATTCTACCCTGTCCTGTCTAGTTAGTCTGACTAGAATATAATCTCCCTTCTATCCTGTCCTGTCTAGTTAGTCTGACTAGAATATAATCTCCATTCTATCCTGTCCTGTCCTGTCTAGTTAGTCTGACTAGAATAGAATCTCCATTCTATCCTGTCCTGTCTAGTTAGTCTGACTAGAATAGAATCTCCAGTCTAGTTAGTCTGACTAGAATATCATCTCCATTCTACCCTGTCCTGTCTAGTTAGTCTGACTAGAATATAATCTCCCTTCTACCCTGTCCTGTCTAGTTAGTCTGACTAGAATATAATCTCCCTTCTATCCTGTCCTGTCCTGTCTAGTTAGTCTGACTAGAATATAATCTCCATTCTATCCTGTCCTGTCTAGTTAGTCAGACTAGAATATAATCTCCCTTCTACCCTGTCCTGTCTAGTTAGTCTGACTAGAATATAATCTCCATTCTACCCTGTCCTGTCCTGTCTAGTTAGTCTGACTAGAATATAATCTCCATTCTATCCTGTCCTGTCTAGTTAGTCTGACTAGAATATAATCTCCATTCTATCCTGTCCTGTCTAGTTAGTCTGACTAGAATATAATCTCCCTTCTACCCTGTCCTGTCTAGTTAGTCTGACTAGAATAGAATCTCCATTCTATCCTGTCCTGTCCTGTCTAGTTAGTCTGACTAGAATAGACTCTCCATTCTGTCCTTCCCCTACAGTGCTGAGGAAGCCCCACCCAGCTCCATGGGCTGAGAGCATCAGATCCCGTTCAGATCCAGATCTCCCTTCTACCCTGTCCTGTCCCTTCTATCCTGTCCTGTCCTGTCTAGTTAGTCTGACTAGAATATAATCTCCATTCTATCCTGTCCTGTCTAGTTAGTCTGACTAGAATATAATCTCCCTTCTACCCTGTCCTGTCCTGTCTAGTTAGTCTGACTAGAATATCATGTCCATTCTACCCTGTCCTGTCTAGTTAGTCTGACTAGAATATCATGTCCATTCTACCCTGTCCTGTCTAGTTAGTCTGACTAGAATATAATCTCCCTTCTACCCTGTCCTGTCCTGTCTAGTTAGTCTGACTAGAATATAATCTCCCTTCTACCCTGTCCTGTCCTGTCTAGTTAGTCTGACTAGAATATCATCTCCATTCTGTCCTGTCCTGTCTAGTTAGTCTGACTAGAATATAGTCTCCATTCTGTCCTGTCCTGTCTAGTTAGTCTGACTAGAATATAATCTCCATTCTACCCTGTCCTGTCCTGTCTAGTTAGTCTGACTAGAATATAATCTCCATTCTATCCTGTCCTGTCTAGTTAGTCTGACTAGAATATAATCTCCATTCTACCCTGTCCTGTCTAGTTAGTCTGACTAGAATATAATCTCCCTTCTATCCTGTCCTGTCTAGTTAGTCTGACTAGAATAGAATCTCCATTCTATCCTGTCCTGTCCTGTCTAGTTAGTCTGACTAGAATAGACTCTCCATTCTGTCCTTCCCCTACAGTGCTGAGGAAGCCCCACCCAGCTCCATGGGCTGAGAGCATCAGATCCCGTTCAGATCCAGATCAGATCCAGTTCAGATCAGATCCAGATCAGGGTGTAACCTGAACCCCAGCCCTGGGTTATGTGTATCCTGGTAATGTCCTCCTGCACTCATCCTCATGGCTAGCAGGTAATGAGTATTCAGAACTTGAGCTCTAACTCTCCAAAGGAGAGAGGGAAGGGTAAGATGAGGAGAGAGAGAAGGGTAAGAGGAGGAGAGAGTAAGAGGAGGAGAGAGGGAAGAGTAAGAGGAGGAGAGAGGGAAGGGTAAGAGGAGGAGAGAGGGAAGGGTAAGAGGAGGAGAGAGAGAAGGGTAAGAGGAGGAGAGAGGGAAGAGTAAGAGGAGGAGAGAGGGAAGGGTAAGAGGAGGAGAGAGGGAAGGGTACGATGAGGAGAGAGAGAGGGGTAAGATGAGGAGAGAGAGAAGGGTAAGATGAGGGGAGAGAGAAGGGTAAGATGAGGAGAGAGAGAAGGGTAAGAGGAGGAGAGAGAGAAGGGTAAGACGAGGAGAGAGAAGCGTAAGACGAGGAGAGAGAGAAGGGTAAGAGGAGGAGAGAGAGAAGGGTAAGAGGAGGAGAGAGAGAAGGGTAAGAGGAGGAGAGAGGGAAGGGTAAGAGGAGGAGAGAGAGAAGGGTAAGATGAGGAGAGAGAGAAGGGTAAGAGGAGGAGAGAGGGAAGGGTAAGAGGAGGAGAGAGAGAAGGGTAAGACGAGGAGAGAGAGAAGGGTAAGAGGAGGAGAGAGAGAAGGGTAAGAGGAGGAGAGAGAGAAGGGCAAGAGGAGGAGAGAGAAGGGTAAGAGGAGGAGAGAGGGAAGAGTAAGAGGAGGAGAGAGGGAAGGGTAAGAGGAGGAGAGAGAAGGGTAAGAGGAGGAGAGAGCCTGTTACCTTCATCTGTCTCCTTCACCACTACTCCATCTGTCTCCTTCACCACTACTCCATCTGTCTCCTTCACCACTACTCCATCTGTCTCCTTCACCACTACTCCATCTGTCTCATTCACCACTACTCCATCTGTCTCCTTCACCACTACTCCATCTGTCTCCTTCACCACTACTCCATCTGTCTCATTCACCACTACTCCATCTGTCTCCTTCACCACTACTCCATCTGTCTCCTTCACCACTACTCCATCTGTCTCCTTCACCACTACTCCACCTGTCTCCTTCACCACTACTCCATCTGTCTCCTTCACCACTACTCCATCTGTCTTCTTCACCACTACTCCATCTGTCTCCTTCACCACTACTCAATCTGTCTCCTTCACCACTACTCCATATGTCTCCTTCACCACTACTCCATCTGTCTCCTTCACCACTACTCCATCTGTCTCCTTCACCACTACTCCATCTGTCTCCTTCACCACTACTCCATCTGTCTCCTTCACCACTACTCCATCTGTCTCCTTCACCACTACTCCATCTGTCTCCTTCACCACTACTCCATCTGTCTCCTTCACCACTACTCCATCTGTCTCCTTCACCACTACTCCATCTGTCTCCTTCACCACTACTCCATCTGTCTCCTTCACCACTACTCCATCTGTCTCCTTCACCACTACTCCATCTGCCTCCTTCACCACTACTCCATCTGTCTCCTTCACCACTACTCCATCTGGCTCCTTCACCACTACTCCATCTGTCTCATTCACCACTACTCCATCTGTCTCCTTCACCACTACTCCATCTGTCTCCTTCACCACTACTCCATCTGTCTCCTTCACCACTACTCCATCTGTCTCCTTCACCACTACTCCACACCACTACTCCATCTGTCTCCTTCACCACTACTCCATCTGTCTCCTTCACCACTACTCCATCTGTCTCCTTCACCACTACTCCATCTGTCTCATTCACCACTACTCCATCTGTCTCCTTCACCACTACTCCATCTGTCTCCTTCACCACTACTCCATCTGTCTCCTTCACCACTACTCCACCTGTCTCCTTCACCACTACTCCATCTGTCTCCTTCACCACTACTCCATCTGTCTCATTCACCACTACTCCATCTGTCTCATTCACCACTACTCCATCTGTCTCCTTCACCACTACTCCATCTGTCTCATTCACCACTACTCCATCTGTCTCCTTCACCACTACTCCATCTGTCTCATTCACCACTACTCCATCTGTCTCCTTCACCACTACTCCATCTGTCTCCTTCACCACTACTCCATCTGTCTCCTTCACCACTACTCCATCTGTCTCCTTCACCACTACTCCATCTGTCTCATTCACCACTACTCCATCTGTCTCCTTCACCACTACTCCATCTGTCTCCTCCACCACTACTCCATCTGTCTCCTTCACCACTACTCCATCTGTCTCATTCACCACTACTCCATCTGTCTCCTCCACCACTACTCCATCTGTCTCCTTCACCACTACTCCATCTGTCTCCTTCACCACTACTCCATCTGTCTCCTTCACCACTACTCCATCTGTCTCCTTCACCACTACTCCATCTGTCTCCTTCACCACTACTCCATCTGTATCCTTCACCACTACTCCATCTGTCTCCTTCACCACTACTCCATCTGTCTCCTTCACCACTACTCCATCTGTCTCCTTCACCACTACTCCATCTGTCTCCTTCACCACTACTCCATCTGTCTCCTTCACCACTACTCCATCTGTCTCCTTCACCACTACTCCATCTGTCTCCTTCACCACTACTCCATCTGTCTCCTTCACCACTACTCCATCTGTCTCCTTCACCACTACTCCATCTGTCTCCTTCACCACTACTCCATCTGTCTCCTTCACCACTACTCCATCTGTCTCCTTCACCACTACTCCATCTGTCTCATTCACCACTACTCCATCTGTCTCCTTCACCACTACTCCACCTGTCTCCTTCACCACTACTCCATCTGTCTCCTTCACCACTACTCCATCTGTCTCCTTCACCACTACTCCATCCTCACTCCCTCTCTCCCTAAGAGAGAGAGACTGAGGTAGGAAGAATGGGAGGAGAGGAATAGACAGAGAAAGAGAGAGAGAGAGAGACAGAGACAGAGATAGACAAAGAGAAAGAGACACTGAGGGAGAGGTAGGAAGAATGGGAGGAGGAGAGTAATAGACAGAGAGAGAGAGAGAGAGAGAGAGAGAGTGAGAGAGAGAGAGGGAGACAGAGAGAGACAAAGAGAGGGAGAGAGAGTGAGAGACAAAGATGGAGAGAGAGATAAAGAGACAGAGAGAGAGAGAGAGAGAGAGAGAGAGACAGGGAGAGAGAGAAGAGAGAGAGAGAAGAGAGAGAGGAGTATGTGAAAGTGGACTGGCTATATTATCAGGTGGTTGTCTATCACTGTGAACGTGGACTGGCTATATTATCAGGTGGTTGTCTATCACTGTGAACGTGGACTGGCTATATTATCAGGTGGTTGTCTATCACTGTGAACGTGGACTGGCTATATTATCAGGTGGTTGTCTATCACTGTGAACGTGGACTGGCTATATTATCAGGTGGTTGTCTATCACTGTGAACGTGGACTGGCTATATTATCAGGTGGTTGTCTATCACTGTGACCGTGGACTGGCTATATTATCAGGTGGTTGTCTATCACTGTGAACGTGGACTGGCTATATTATCAGGTGGTTTTCTCCCAGGTGCCGTTGATGGATGTCAGCACTTTGCAGCTCAATTCAACGGGTCATTTTCCAAACGTCTAGCAAACATAACCCTTCCTCATCGCTATTCTGTCCATCTTATAGTTGTTGACAGACGCTCAGAGCAGCTAAATGATCATGTCTCCCGAGGAGGAAGATGTGTCTTCAGAGGAGGAAGATGTGTCTTCCCGAGGAGGAAGATGTGTCTTCAGGGTACATTGATTACTTCCTCAGAGCAGCTAAATGCTCATGTCTCCCAAGGAGGAAGATGTGTCTCCCGAGGAGGAAGATGTGTCTTCAGAGGAGGAAGATGTGTCTTCAGAGGAGGAAGATGTGTCTTCAGAGGAGGAAGATGTGTCTTCAGGGTACATTGTTTACTTCCTCAGAGCAGCTAAATGCTCATGTCTCCAGACAAACCCAGTTGGAATGAAACATCTACTGTTGAAGTCGGAAGTTTACATACACTTAGGTTGGAGTCATTAGAACTAGTTTACATACACTTAGGTTGGAGTCATTAGAACTAGTTTACATACACTTAGGTTGGAGTCATTAAAACTAGTTTACATACACTTAGGTTGGAGTCATTAAAAACTAGTTTACATACACTTAGGTTGGAGTCATTAAAACTAGTTTACATCCACTTAGGTTGGAGTCATTAAAACTAGTTTACATACACTTAGGGTGGAGTCATTAAAACTAGTCTACATACACTTAGGTTGGAGTCATTAAAACTAGTTTACACACACTTAGGTTGGAGTCATTAAAACTAGTTTACATACACTTAGGGTGGAGTCATTAAAACTAGTTTACATACACTTAGGGTGGAGTCATTAAAACTAGTTTACATACACTTAGGGTGGAGTCATTAAAACTAGTTTACATACACTTAGGTTGGAGTCATTAAAACTAGTTTACACACACTTAGGGTGGAGTCATTAAAACTAGTTTACATACACTTGGGTTGGAGTCATTAAAACTAGTTTACATACACTTAGGTTGGAGTCATTAAAACTAGTTTACATACACTTAGGTTGGAGTCATTAAAACTAGTTTACATACACTTAGGTTGGAGTCATTAAAACTAGTTTACATACACTTAGGGTGGAGTCATTAAAACTAGTTTACATACACTTAGGGTGGAGTCATTAAAACTAGTTTACATACACTTAGGTTGGAGTCATTAAAACTAGTTTACATCCACTTAGGTTGGAGTCATTAAAACTAGTTTACATACACTTAGGTTGGAGTCATTAAAACTAGTTTACATACACTTAGGGTGGAGTCATTAAAACTAGTTTACATACACTTAGGTTGGAGTCATTAAAACTAGTTTACATACACTTAGGGTGGAGTCATTAAAACTAGTTTACATACACTTAGGTTGGAGTCATTAAAACTAGTTTACACACACTTAGGTTGGAGTCATTAAAACTAGTTTACATACACTTAGGGTGGAGTCATTAAAACTAGTTTACATACACTTAGGTTGGAGTCATTAAAACTAGTTTACATACACTTAGGTTGGAGTCATTAAAACTAGTTTACATCCACTTAGATTGGAGTCATTAAAACTAGTTTTTCAACCACTCCACAAATTTCTTGTTAACAAACTATAGTTTAGGAAAGTCGGTTAGGACATCTACTTTGTACATGGCACAAGTAATTTTTCCAACAATTGTTTACAGACAGATTATTTCACTTATAATTCACTGTATCACAATTCCAGTGGGTCAGAAGTTTACATACATTAACTTGACTGTGCCTTTAAACAGCTTGGAAAATTCCAGAAAATGATGTCATGGCTTTAGAAGCTTCTGATTTGAGTCAATTGGAGGTGTACCTGTGGATGTATTTCAAGGCCTACCTTCAAACTCAGTGCCTCTTTGCTTGACATCATGGGAAAATCTAAAGAAATCAGCCAAGACTTCAGAAAAACAGCCATCATACCGCTCAGGAAGGAGACGCGTTCTGTCTCCTAGAGATGAACGTACTTTTGTGCGAAAAGTGCAAATCAATCCCAGAACAACAGCAAAGGACCTGGTGAAGATACTGGAGGAAACAGGTACAAAAGTATCTATACCCACAGTTAAACGAGTCCTATATCGACATAACCTGAAAGGCTGCTCAGCAAGGAAGAAGCCACTGCTCCAAAACCACCATAAAAAACCCAGACTACGGTTTGCAACTGCACATGGGGACAAAGATCTTACTTTTGGGAGAAATGTCCTCTGGTCTGATGAAACAAAAATAGAACTGTTTGGCCATAATGACCATCGTTATGTTTGGAGGAAAAAGGCAATGCTACCAAATACTAATGGAGTGTATGTAAACTTCTGACCCACTGGGAACACGATGAAAGAAATAAAAGCTGAAATAAATCATTCTCTCTACTATTATTCTGACATGTCACATTCCTAATTAAAATAAAGTGATGATCCTAAACTGACCTAAAACAGGGAATTTTTTACAAGGAATGAAATGTCAGGAATTGTGAAACACTGAGTTTAAATGTATTTGGCTAAGGTGCATGTAAACTTCCCGACATCAACTGTATGTTATTAGCTGGAATTTTAATAAAATCAATTTAATTTAATAAAAATAAAGAATTTTTATAATAATTTAATTAATTTTAATTTATTTTTAATTTAATTTTTATAACATCTCTGTAAAATAACAAGCAGAGGTGAGAGACACACCTGTCTTATCAACATGAAGCAAAAACAACCCGGCAAATTTAACAACACGTCTCCCCCCCCCCGAGGAGAGAAGCTGACAGTAGAAAGAGACCGTGGTAGAACACAAGAGGCTCATGGGATTGAGAAACGAGAGGAGCGTAGTCGAAGGGAGTAGAGAACCTTAAGATTCAGTACCACGCAGGTTAATTCACCAAATTACAACGTTTCAATTATGAAATCATTTAAAATAATAAAAGCAATGAGATTTGTCTCATCGTAGCAGTCAAGTAGAAAATAACGTGGTATTTCAAGAGAGAGAGACAGAGACAGCGAGAGAGAGAGAGAGAGAAAGAGAGAGAGAGAGATAAAGAGAAAGAGAGGGAGGAGAGAGAGAGAGAAGAGAGAGAGAGAAAGAGACAGATAGAAAGAGAGAGAAAGAGAGAGAGAGAGAGAGAGAGCCTGCCTCTCTTCTGTCAGATTACTGCGAGGCTAACACCTTGATTACAGTTATTTGATATGGAGACAGATTACAGTTAGTTGATATGGAGACAGATTACAGTTAGTTGATATGGAGACAGATTACAGTTAGTTGATATAGAGACAGATTACAGTTAGTTGATATGGAGACAGATTACAGTTAGTTGATATGGAGACAGATTACAGTTAGTTGATATGGAGACAGATTACAGTTAGTTGATATGGAGACAGATTAAAGTTAGTTGATATGGAGACAGATTACAGTTAGTTGATATGGAGACAGATTACAGTTAGTTGATATGGAGACAGATTACAGTTAGTTGATATGGAGACAGATTACAGTTAGTTGATATGGAGACAGATTACAGTTAGTTGATATGGAGACAGATTACAGTTAGTTGATATGGAGACAGATTACAGTTAGTTGATATGGAGACAGATTACAGTTAGTTGATATGGAGACAGATTACAGTTAGTTGATATAGAGACAGATTACAGTTAGTTGATATGGAGACAGATTAAAGTTAGTTGATATGGAGACAGATTACAGTTAGTTGATATGGACAGACAGACTGACAGATCTCCACTCACCAGGAACATGGTTCTGAAGTTGCTGAGGTCTGTGAATAATTCCTCCACGGAGGTCTTCTTGGAGTCCATAGCGAAGTAGTCCAGCATGTTCTGATAGAGGGTTCCCATGTTGCCGTGCATGATCATCAGCTTCTGGTACTGCTCTCTGGCCGACGTGGAGAAGCTGTGAAGGTCGAGAGTTAAGGCTGAAACAGGACTGGAGACAGTGGATCCTCTATTTTACAATTCCATAGCAGAGAGGGAGAGAGAGAGGGACAGAGAGACAGAGAGAGAGAGAGACATAGAGAGAGAGAGAGAGAGAGAGCGAGAGAGCGAGAGGGAGAGAGAGACAGACAGAGAGACAGAGAGAGAGAGACAGACAGAGAGAGAGAGACAGACAGAGAGAGAGAGACAGAGGGAGAGACAGAGGGAGAGGGAGAGAGAGAGACAGAGGGAGAGAGAGAGAGAGAGAGAGAGAGAGAGAGAGAGAGAGAGACAGAGAGAGAGTTGTTGACTGTATGTTGTTGTTGACTGTATATTGTTGTTGACTGTATGTTGTTGTTGACTGTTTATTGTTGTTGACTGTATGTTGTTGTTGACTGTATGTTGTTGTTGACTGTATATTGTTGTTGACTGTATGTTGTTGTTGACTGTATGTTGTTGTTGACTGTATATTGTTGTTGACTGTATATTGTTGTTGACTGTATATTGTTGTTGACTGTATATTGTTGTTGACTGTTTATAGTTGTTGACTGTATGTTGTTGTTGACTGTATGTTGTTGTTGACTGTATGTTGTGGTTGACTGTTTATTGTTGTTGACTGTATGTTGTTGTTGACTGTATATTGTTGTTGACTGTATATTGTTGTTGACTGTATGTTGTTGTTGACTGTATGTTGTTGTTGACTGTATATTGTTGTTGACTGCATATTGTTGTTGACTGTTTATAGTTGTTGACTGTATGTTGTTGTTGACTGTATATTGTTGTTGACTGTATATTGTTGTTGACTGTATATTGTTGTTGACTGTATATTGTTGTTGACTGTTTATAGTTGTTGACTGTATATTGTTGTTGACTGTATATTGTTGTTGACTGTATATTGTTGTTGACTGTATATTGTTGTTGACTGTTTATAGTTGTTGACTGTATGTTGTTGTTGACTGTATATTGTTGTTGACTGTTTATAGTTGTTGACTGTATGTTGTTGTTGTTGACTGTATATTGTTGTTGACTGTATGTTGTTGTTGACTGTATATTGTTGTTGACTGTATGTTGTTGTTGACTGTATATTGTTGTTGACTGTATATTGTTGTTGACTGTATATTGTTGTTGACTGTATATTGTTGTTGACTGTATATTGTTGTATATTGTTGTATATTGTTGTTGACTGTATATTGTTGTTGACTGTATGTTGTTGTTGACTGTATGTTATTGTTGTTGACTGTATATTGTTGTTGACTGTATATTGTTGTTGACTGTATATTGTTGTTGACTGTATATTGTTGTTGACTGTATGTTGTTGTTGACTGTATATTGTTGTTGACTGTATGTTGTTGTTGACTGTATATTGTTGTATATTGTTGTTGACTGTATATTGTTGTTGACTGTATATTGTTGTTGACTGTATGTTATTGTTGTTGACTGTATATTGTTGTTGACTGTATATTGTTGTTGACTGTATATTGTTGTTGACTGTATGTTGTTGTTGACTGTATATTGTTGTATATTGTCGTTGACTGTATATTGTTGTTGACTGTATATTGTTGTTGACTGTATATTGTTGTTGACTGTATGTTGTTGTTGACTGTATGTTGTCGTTGACTGTATGTTGTTGTTGACTGTATATTGTTGTTGACTGTATGTTGTTGTTGACTGTATATTGTTGTTGACTGTATGTTGTTGTTGACTGTATATTGTTGTTGACTGTATGTTGTTGTTGACTGTATATTGTCGTTGACTGTATATTGTTGTTGACTGTATATTGTTGTTGACTGTATATTGTCGTTGACTGTATATTGTCGTTGACTGTATATTGTTGTTGACTGTATGTTGTTGTTGACTGTATATTGTTGTTGACTGTATGTTGTTGTTGACTGTATATTGTTGTTGACTGTATGTTGTTGTTGACTGTATATTGTCGTTGACTGTATATTGTTGTTGACTGTATATTGTTGTTGACTGTATGTTGTTGTTGACTGTATATTGTTGTTGACTGTATATTGTCGTTGACTGTATATTGTTGTTGACTGTATATTGTTGTTGACTGTATATTGTCGTTGACTGTATATTGTTGTTGACTGTATGTTGTTGTTGACTGTATATTGTTGTTGACTGTATATTGTTGTTGACTGTATATTGTCGTTGACTGTATATTGTTGTTGACTGTATATTGTTGTTGACTGTATATTGTTGTTGACTGTATATTGTCGTTGACTGTATATTGTTGTTGACTGTATATTGTTGTTGACTGTATGTTGTTGTTGACTGTATGTTGTCGTTGACTGTATATTGTTGTTGACTGTATATTGTTGTTGACTGTATATTGTTGTATATTGTTGTTGACTGTATATTGTTGTTGACTGTATGTTGTTGTTGACTGTATGTTGTCGTTGACTGTATATTGTTGTTGACTGTATATTGTTGTTGACTGTATATTGTCGTTGACTGTATATTGTTGTTGACTGTATATTGTTGTTGACTGTATATTGTCGTTGACTGTATGTTGTTGTTGACTGTATATTGTTGTTGACTGTATATTGTTGTATATTGTTGTTGACTGTATATTGTTGTATATTGTTGTTGACTGTATATTGTTGTTGACTGTATATTGTCGTTGACTGTATATTGTTGTATATTGTTGTTGACTGTATGTTGTTGTTGACTGTATATTGTTGTATATTGTCGTTGACTGTATGTTGTTGTATATTGTTGTTGACTGTATGTTGTTGTTGTTGACTGTATATTGTCGTTGACTGTATATTGTTGTTGACTGTATATTGTCGTTGACTGTATATTGTCGTTGACTGTATATTGTTGTTGACTGTATATTGTTGTATATTGTCGTTGACTGTATGTTATTGTTGTTGACTGTATATTGTTGTTGACTGTATATTGTCGTTGACTGTATATTGTCGTTGACTGTATATTGTTGTTGACTGTATGTTGTTGTATATTGTCGTTGACTGTATATTGTTGTTGACTGTATATTGTTGTTGACTGTATATTGTTGTATATTGTCGTTGACTGTATATTGTTGTTGACTGTATGTTGTTGTTGACTGTATGTTGTTGTTGACTGTATATTGTTGTTGACTGTATATTGTTGTTGACTGTATATTGTTGTATATTGTCGTTGACTGTATATTGTTGTTGACTGTATGTTGTTGTTGACTGTATATTGTCGTTGACTGTATATTGTTGTTGACTGTATGTTGTTGTTGACTGTATATTGTTGTTGACTGTATATTGTTGTTGACTGTATGTTGTTGTTGACTGTATATTGTTGTTGACTGTATATTGTCGTTGACTGTATGTTGTTGTATATTGTCGTTGACTGTATATTGTTGTTGACTGTATATTGTTGTTGACTGTATATTGTTGTATATTGTCGTTGACTGTATGTTGTTGTTGACTGTATGTTGTCGTTGACTGTATATTGTTGTTGACTGTATATTGTCGTTGACTGTATGTTGTTGTTGACTGTATATTGTCGTTGACTGTATATTGTTGTTGACTGTATATTGTTGTTGACTGTATATTGTCGTTGACTGTATATTGTTGTTGACTGTATATTGTTGTTGACTGTATATTGTTGTATATTGTTGTTGACTGTATATTGTCGTTGACTAAATGTTGTTGTTGACTGTATATTGTTGTTTACTGTATATTGTCGTTGACTGTATATTGTTGTTGACTGTATATTGTTGTTGACTGTATATTGTTGTTGACTGTATATTGTTGTATATTGTTGTTGACTGTATATTGTCGTTGACTAAATGTTGTTGTTGACTGTATATTGTTGTTTACTGTATATTGTCGTTGACTGTATATTGTTGTTGACTGTATATTGTTGTATATTGTTGTTGACTGTATATTGTTGTTGACTGTATATTGTCGTTGACTGTATATTGTTGTTGACTGTATATTGTTGTTGACTGTATATTGTTGTTGACTGTATATTGTTGTTGACTGTATGTTGTTGTTGACTGTTTATAGTTGTTGACTGTATATTGTTGTTGACTGTATATTGTTGTTGACTGTATATTGTTGTTGACTGTATATTGTCGTTGACTGTATATTGTTGTTGACTGTATATTGTTGTTGACTGTATATTGTTGTATATTGTTGTTGACTGTATATTGTCGTTGACTAAATGTTGTTGTTGACTGTATATTGTTGTTTACTGTATATTGTCGTTGACTGTATGTTGTTGTTGACTGTATATTGTTGTTGACTGTATATTGTTGTTGACTGTATATTGTCGTTGACTGTATGTTGTTGTTGACTGTATGTTGTTGTTGACTGTATATTGTTGTATATTGTCATTGACTGTATGTTATTGTTGTTGACTGTATATTGTTGTTGACTGTATATTGTTGTTGACTGTATATTGTTGTTGACTGTATATTGTTGTTGACTGTATATTGTTGTTGACTGTATATTGTTGTTGACTGTATGTTGTTGTTGACTGTATATTGTTGTTGACTGTATATTGTCGTTGACTCTATATTGTTGTTGACTGTATATTGTTGTTGACTGTATATTGTTGTTGACTGTATGTTGTTGTTGACTGTATGTTGTTGTTGACTGTATATTGTTGTTGACTGTATATTGTTGTTGACTGTATGTTGTTGTTGACTGTATATTGTCGTTGACTCTATATTGTTGTTGACTGTATATTGTTGTTGACTGTATGTTGTTGTTGACTCTATATTGTTGTTGACTGTATATTGTCGTTGACTCTATATTGTTGTTGACTGTATGTTGTTGTTGACTGTATATTGTTGTTGACTGTATGTTGTTGTTGACTGTATGTTGTTGTTGACTGTATGTTGTTGTTGACTGTATATTGTTGTTGACTGTATATTGTTGTTGACTGTATATTGTTGTTGACTGTATGTTGTTGTTGACTGTATGTTGTTGTTGACTGTATGTTGTTGTTGACTGTATATTGTTGTATATTGTCATTGACTGTATGTTATTGTTGTTGACTGTATATTGTTGTTGACTGTATATTGTTGTTGACTGTATATTGTTGTTGACTCTATATTGTTGTTGACTGTATATTGTTGTTGACTGTATGTTGTTGTTGACTGTATGTTGTTGTTGTTGACTGTATGTTGTTGTTGACTGTATATTGTTGTTGACTGTATATTGTTGTTGACTGTATATTGTTGTTGACTGTATGTTGTTGTTGACTGTATGTTGTTGTTGTTGACTGTATATTGTTGTTGACTGTATGTTGTTGTTGTTGACTGTATGTTGTTGTTGTTGACTGTATATTGTTGTTGACTGTATGTTGTTGTTGACTGTATGTTGTTGTTGTTGACTGTATGTTGTTGTTGACTGTATATTGTTGTTGACTGTATATTGTTGTTGACTGTATATTGTTGTTGACTGTATATTGTTGTTGACTGTATATTGTTGTTGACTCTATATTGTTGTTGACTGTATATTGTTGTTGACTGTATGTTGTTGTTGACTGTATGTTGTTGTTGTTGACTGTATATTGTTGTTGACTGTATATTGTTGTTGACTGTATATTGTTGTTGACTGTATATTGTTGTTGACTGTATATTGTTGTTGACTGTATATTGTTGTTGACTGTATATTGTTGTTGACTGTATATTGTTGTTGACTGTATGTTGTTGTTGACTGTATGTTGTCATTGACTGTATATTGTTGTTGACTGTATATTGTTGTTGACTGTATATTGTTGTATATTGTTGTTGACTGTATGTTATTGTTGTTGACTGTATATTGTTGTTGACTGTATATTGTTGTTGACTGTATGTTGTTGTTGACTGTATGTTGTTGTTGACTGTATCTCTGTCTTTTTATTGTGTGTATTATGTTATAATATTGTGTGTTTTATTGTGTGTATTATGTTATAATATTGTGTGTATTATTGTGTGTATTATTTTATAATGTTGTGTGTTATGAGGGGAAATGACTTGTTTAGGTACAGCATTATGAAGATAAAAAGCCAGTTCTGGAGACAGACTGAGATGAGGACGAGGAGGGTGACCTACTAGAGAGTTCAATACACATCTCTCTCTCTCTGAGGACGAGGAGGGTGACCTACTAGAGTTCAATACACATCTCTCTCTCTCTGAGGACGAGGAGGGTGAACTACTAGAGAGGTCAATACACATCTCTCTCTCTCTGAGGACGAAGAGGGTGACCTACTAGAGAGGTCAATACACATCTCTCTCTCTCTGAGGACGAGGAGGGTGAACTACTAGAGAGGTCAATACACATCTCTCTCTCTCTGAGGACGAGGAGGGTGAACTACTAGAGAGGTCAATACACATCTCTCTCTCTCTGAGGACGAGGAGGGTGAACTACTAGAGAGGTCAATACACATCTCTCTCTCTCTGAGGACGAGGAGGGTGAACTACTAGAGAGGTCAATACACATCTCTCTCTCTCTCTGAGGACGAGGAGGGTGAACTACTAGAGAGGTCAATACACATCTCTCTCTCTCTCTGAGGACGAAGAGGGTGAACTACTAGAGAGGTGAATACACATCTCTCTCTCTCTGAGGACGAGGAGGGTGAACTACTAGAGAGGTCAATACACATCTCTCTCTCTCTCTCTGAGGACGAGGAGGGTGAACTACTAGAGAGGTCAATACACATCTCTCTCTCTCTCTGAGGACGAAGAGGGTGACCTACTAGAGTTCAATACACATCTCTCTCTCTCTCTGAGGACAAAGAGGGTGAACTACTAGAGAGGTCAATACACATCTCTCTCTCTCTCTCTCTGAGGACGAAGAGGGTGAACTACTAGAGAGTTCAATACACATCTCTCTCTCTCTGAGGACGAGGAGGGTGAACTACTAGAGAGGTCAATACACATCTCTCTCTCTCTGAGGACGAGGAGGGTGAACTACTAGAGAGGTCAATACACGTCTCTCTCTCTCTCTGAGGACGAGGAGTGACCAGGAGTGTGTTCTGGTGTTCTTCTCTATTTACACACACGGACACACACACACACACACACACAGACACATACACACACGAGCATGTGCAGCGAGGTGATCAGCCACACAGGAACAAAGGAGGCAGAGGAGGAAGAGGAGGAGGAGAGGGGGAGGAAGAGGAGGAGGAAGAGGAGGGAGAGGAGGAGGGAGAGGGGGGAAATGAGGAGGAGGAGAGGGAGGAGGAGGATGATCAGGGAGAGGAGGAGGAGGAGGAGAGGAGGAGGGAGATAGAATCAATAGGAGGTAGTCTTGTATATTTGAGGAGAACAGTTGGAGGGGTCAGGGTTGAAGGCACAGGAAGGATGAACATGTGAGGAGAACAGTTGGAGGGGTCAGGGTTGAAGGCACAGGAAGGATGACAATGTGAGGAGAACAGTTGGAGGGGTGAGGGTTGAAGGCACAGGAAGGAGGGGTCAGGGTTGAAGGCACAGGAAGGAGGGGTCAGGGTTGAAGGCACAGGAAGGAGGGGTCAGGGTTGAAGGCACAGGATGGAGGGGTCAGGGTTGAAGGCACAGGAAGGAGGGGTCAGGGTTGAAGGCACAGGAAGGAGGGGTCAGGGTTGAAGGCACAGGAAGGAGGGGTCAGGGTTGAAGGCACAGGAAGGAGGGGTCAGGGTTGAAGGCACAGGAAGGAGGGGTCAGGGTTGAAGGCACAGGAAGGAGGGGTCAGGGTTGAAGGCACAGGAAGGAGGGTTCAGGGTTGAAGGCACAGGAAGGAGGGGTCAGGGTTGAAGGCACAGGAAGGAGGGGTCAGGGTTGAAGGCACAGGAAGGAGGGGTCAGGGTTGAAGGCACAGGAAGGAGGGGTCAGGGTTGAAGGCACAGGAAGGAGGGTTCAGGGTTGAAGGCACAGGAAGGATGAAAATGTGAGGAGAACAGCAACGGAGCACATCCGTCCAACGGCCTGGAGTCAACCAACACACACACACACACACACACACACACACACAACGGCCTGGAGTCAACCGAGCACACACACACACACACAAAACGGCCTGGAGTCAACCAAGCACACACACACACACAACGGCCTGGAGTCAACCAAGCACACACACACACAACAACTTGGAGTCAACCAAGCATGGCCCGAGCAAACAATCACACACACACACACACACAATGGCCTGGAGTCAACCAAGCATGGCCCGAGCAAACAATCACACACACACACACACACACACACAATGGCCTGGAGTCAACCAAGCATGGCCCGAGCAAACAATCACACACACACACACACACACACACACACACGCACAGACAGGCTGATTGATTCAAAGACAGACACGCACAATTGAAAATGTCAGCAACACGCCACTCACTCAGAGATAATTGTGAGACAAACCAGCCTTAAAACACCCCTCCTCCTCTCCTCCTCACCCCTCCCCTAGAACAAAGTCACACCCCTCCTCCTCACCCATCCCCTAGTCAAAGTCACACCCCTCCCCTTGTCAAAGTCACACCCCACCCCTAGTCAAAGTCATACCCCTCCTTCTCACCCCTCCCCTAGTCATTTTCACACCCCTCCTCTAGTCAAAGTCACACCCCTCCTCCTCACCCATCCCCTTGTCAAAGTCACACCCCTCCCCTAGTCAAAGTCATACCCCTCCTCCTCACCCCTCCCCTTGTCAAAGTCACACCCCTCCCCTAGTCAAAGTCATACCCCTCCTCCTCACCCCTCCCCTTATCAAAGTCACACCCCTCCTCAATATATATAAAGGCTGGTGGGAGGAGCTATAGGAGGATGGGCTCTTTGTAACGTCTGGAACGGAATCAAAAGGAACGGAGTCAAACACGTGGTTCACAGACATGACAATGAGCCCGTCCTCCTATAGCTCCTACCACCAGCCTCCTCTGGTGTGTGTCCTTACTCCTAACACCTAAGGTCCATTGATTCCATTCCAGACATGACAATGAGCCCGTCCTCCTATAGCTCCTCCCACCAGCCTCCTCTGATGTACAGTACCAGTCAACAGTTTGGACACAACTACACATTCAAGGACTTTTCTATATATTTTTTTTACTATTTTCTACATTGTAAACTAATTGTGAAGACATCAAAACTATGAAATAACACATATGGAATCATGTAGTAACCAAAAAAAAAGTGTTAAACAAATAAAATATATATTTTATATTTGAGATTTTTTCAAAGTAGCCACCCTTTGCCTTGATGACATCTTTGCACACTCTCTGCATTCTCTCAACCAGCTTCATGAGGAATGGTTTTCCAACACTCTCTGCATTCTCTCAACCAGCTTCATGAGGAATGGTTTTCCAACACTCTCTGCATTCTCTCAACCAGCTTCATGAGGAATGGTTTTCCAACACTCTCTGCATTCTCTCAACCAGCTTCATGAGGAATGGTTTTCCAACACTCTCTGCATTCTCTCAACCAGCTTCATGAGGAATAGTTTTCCAACACTCTCTGCATTCTCTCAACCAGCTTCATGAGGAATGGTTTTCCAACACTCTCTGCATTCTCTCAACCAGCTTCACGAGGTCGTCACCCGGGACTCCCTCAACCCCGCAAAATAAGAAAAATAACTAGAAGAATGCCCAGTCATTTTACACATACATCTCTTCCTCTTCCTCACCCCTGCTACTAAATATCTTCATCTTCCTCACCCCTGCTACTAAATATCTTCCTCTTCCTCACCCCTGCTACTAAATATCTTCCTCTTCCTCACACCTGCTACTAAATATCTTCCTCCCCCTGCTACTAAATATCTTCCTCTTCCTCACCCCTGCTACTAAATATCTTCCTCACCCCTGCTACTAAATATCTTCCTCCCTCTGCTACTAAATCTCTTCCTCTTCCTCACCCCTGCTGCTAAATATCTTCCTCTTCCTCACCCCTGCTACTAAATATCTTCCTCTTCCTCACCCCTGCTACTAAATATCTTCCTCTTTTTCACCCCTGCTACTAAATATCTTCCTCCCCCTGCTACTAAATCTCTTCCTCTTCCTCCCCCTGCTACTAAATCTCTTCCTCTTCCTCACCTATGCTACTAAATATCTTCCTCTTCCTCCCCCTGCTGCTATATCTCTTCCTCGCCCCTGCTGCTATATCTCTTCCTCTTTCTCACCCCTGCTACTATATATCTTCCCCCTAATCCCCCTGCTACTAAATCTCTTCCTCTTCCTCCCGCTGCTACTAAATCTCTTCCTCTTCCTCACCTATGCTACTAAATATTTTCCTCTTCCTCACCCCTGCTACTAAATCTCTTCCTCTTCCTCACCCCTGCTACTAAATATCTTCATCTTCCTCACTCCTGCAACTAAATATCTTCCTCTTCCTCACTCCTGCTACTAAATATCTTCCTCACCCCTGCTACTAAATCTCTTCCTCGCCCCTGCTGCTATATCTCTTCCTCTTCCTCACCAATGCTGCTAAATCTCTTCCTCTTCCCCCCCCTGCTACTAAATCTCTTCCTCCTCCCCCTGCTACTATATCTCTTCCTCCTCCTCCCCCTGCTACTAAATATCTTCCTCTTCCTCACCCCTGCTACTAAATCTCTTCCTCTTCCTCACCCCTGCTACTAAATATATTCCTCTTCCTCACCCCTGCTACTAAATATATTCCTATTCCTCACCCCTGCTACTAAATCTCTTCCTCTTCCTCACCCCTGCTACTAAATATCTTCCTCACCCCTGCTACTAAATCTCTTCCTCTTCCTCACCCCTGCTACTAAATATCTTCCTCTTCCTCACCCCTGCTACTAAATCTCTTCCTCACCCCTGCTACTAAATCTCTTCCTCCTCCTCCCCCAGCTCTCTCCACATAAGCCCCAGCTTGAGAAACTCACCCTCCGTGAGAAACTACCAGAAACCACTCTCCTCACTGACAAACATATGAGTTGAAAACAGTGTACTCTGAGTATAGACCGTAGTAACACAGTGCACTCTGGGTAGTAGACCATAGTAACACAGTGTACTCTGAGTAGTAGACCGTAGTAACACAGTGTACTCTGGGTAGTAGACCGTAGTAACACAGTGTACTCTGGGTAGTAGACAGTGGTAACACAGTGTACTCTGAGTATAGACCGTAGTAACACAGTGTACTCTGGGTAGTAGACCGTAGTAACACAGTGTACTCTGAGTAGTAGACAGTAGTAACACAGTGTACTCTGAGTAGTAGACCATAGTAACACAGTGTACTCTGGGTAGTAGACGGTAGTAACACAGTGTACTCTGGGTAGTAGAGCGTAGTAACACAGTGTACTCTGGGTAGTAGACGGTAGTAACACAGTGTACTCTGAGTATAGACCGTAGTAACACAGTGTACTCTGGGTAGTAGACCGTAGTAACAGTGTACTCTGAGTATAGACCGTAGTAACACAGTGCACTCTGGGTAGTAGACCATAGTAACACAGTGGACTCTGAGTAGTAGACCGTAGTAACACAGTGTACTCTGGGTAGTAGACCATAGTAACACAGTGTACTCTGAGTACAGACCGTAGTAACACAGTGTACTCTGGGTAGTAGACCGTAGTAACACAGTGTACTCTGAGTAGTAGACAGTAGTAACACAGTGTACTCTGAGTATAGACCGTAGTAACACAGTGTACTCTGAGTATAGACCGTAGTAACACAGTGTACTCTGAGTACAGACCGTAGTAACACAGTGTACTCTGGGTAGTAGACCGTAGTAACACAGTGTACTCTGAGTAGTAGACAGTAGTAACACAGTGTACTCTGAGTAGTAGACCATAGTAACACAGTGTACTCTGGGTAGTAGAGCGTAGTAACACAGTGTACTCTGGGTAGTAGACGGTAGTAACACAGTGTACTCTGAGTATAGACCGTAGTAACACAGTGTACTCTGGGTAGTAGACAGTAGTAACACAGTGTACTCTGGGTAGTAGACAGTAGTAACACAGTGTACTCTGAGTATAGACCGTAGTAACACAGTGTACTCTGGGTAGTACACCATAGTAACACAGTGTACTCTGAGTACAGACCGTAGTAACACAGTGTACTCTGGATAGTAGACCGTAGTAACACAGTGTACTCTGGATAGTAGACCGTAGTAACACAGTGTACTCTGGGTAGTAGAGCGTAGTAACACAGTGTACTCTGAGTAGTAGACAGTAGTAACACAGTGTACTCTGAGTATAGACCGTAGTAACACAGTGTACTCTGAGTATAGACCGTAGTAACACAGTGTACTCTGGGTAGTAGAGCGTAGTAACACAGTGTACTCTGAGTAGTAGACAGTAGTAACACAGTGTACTCTGAGTATAGACCGTAGTAACACAGTGTACTCTGAGTATAGACCGTAGTAACACAGTGTACTCTGGGTAGTAGACCGTAGTAACACAGTGTACTATGGGTAGTAGACAGTAGTAACACAGTGTACTCTGAGTATAGACCGTAGTAACACAGTGTACTCTGGGTAGTACACCATAGTAACACAGTGTACTCTGAGTACAGACCGTAGTAACACAGTGTACTCTGGATAGTAGACCGTAGTAACACAGTGTACTCTGGATAGTAGACCGTAGTAACACAGTGTACTCTGGGTAGTAGAGCGTAGTAACACAGTGTACTCTGAGTAGTAGACAGTAGTAACACAGTGTACTCTGAGTATAGACCGTAGTAACACAGTGTACTCTGAGTATAGACCGTAGTAACACAGTGTACTCTGGGTAGTAGACCGTAGTAACACAGTGTACTCTGAGTAGTAGACAGTAGTAACACAGTGTACTCTGAGTATAGACCGTAGTAACACAGTGTACTCTGAGTATAGACCGTAGTAACACAGTGTACTCTGGGTAGTAGACCGTAGTAACACAGTGTACTATGGGTAGTAGACAGTAGTAACACAGTGTACTCTGGGTAGTAGAGCGTAGTAACATAGTTGTGACCATAATTCTGTTTGTAAAACCGAAGTCACATGTTTTATGTTGGGGGAAATGGGGTTTAGTATAAAATGAATATTTATATTTTACTTAAATATTTAAGCTTTTTAGAAGTGGGTGTTTTCCGTACTTCTGATTACTGAGACACACACACACACACACACACACACACCAAGATAAATCAACGAAACGCCCTAAACTCATTGAAGTCAGAAAACACCATGGATCCTAATCCTAGCTAGAAGGTCACCCTCCCAGTTGACTGAGACGGTGTCGTATTTCTCCTTGGGAATATTGTTGCTAATATCTAGTAGCTTTGATGTCGACTTAAATCACTAATCTCTTTAATGAGGGCAGGCCTTAAACTGCCATCAACACACAGCCAATCAGATCTGACGAATATCAGCGTGTGTGTGTGTGTGTGAGACTGTTTATCTGAGGGTATGTGTGCTGCCAATGTGTGTAGCTGTCTATGTCTTAGTGCGTGTTATCAGCGTGTGTGTGTGTGTGTGTATATATATATAAATGTCTGTTTCTGTGTGTGTGTTTGTGTTTGAGTTTGTCTGTATTGACATATATGTGTGTGTGTATATATATACAGTGGGGCAAAACAGTATTTAGTCAGCCACCAATTGTGCAAGTTCTCCCACTTAAAAAGATGAGGCCTGTAATTTTCATCATAGGTACACTTCAACTATGACAGACCAAATGAGGAAAAAAAATCCAGAAAATCACATTGTAGGATTTTTAATTCATTAATTTGCAAATTATGGTGGAAAATAAGTATTTGGTCACCTACAAACAAGCAAGATTTCTGGCTCTCACAGACTTCTGGTACGGCCTATGCTCCCTCTCTCTGGTAGGGGCTATGACCCCTCTCTCTCTGGTAGGGGCTATGACCCCTCTCTCTCTCTCTCTGGTAGGGGCTATGCTCCCTCTCTCTGGTAGGGGCTATGCTCCCTCTCTCTGGTAGGGGCTATGCTCCCCCTCTCTCTCTCTGGTAGGGGCTATGCTCCCCCTATCTCTCTCTGGTAGGGGCTATGCTCCCCCTCTCTCTCTCTGGTAGGGGCTATGCTCCCTCTCTCTGGTAGGGGCTATGCTCCCTCTCTCTGGTAGGGGCTATGCTCCCTCTCTCTCTGGTAGGGGCTATGCTCTCTCTCTGGTAGGGGCTATACTCCCTCTCTCTCTCTGGTAGGGGCTATGCTCCCTCTCTCTGGTAGGGGCTATGCTCCCTCTCTCCTGTAGGGGCTATGCTCCCTCTCTCTGGTAGGGGCTATGCTCCCTCTCTCTGGTAGGGGCTATGCCCCCTCTCTCTTTTTTATGGTAGGGGCTATGCCCCCTCTATCTCTCTGGTAGGGGCTATGCTCTCTCTCTGGTAGGGGCTATGCTCCCTCTCTCCTGTAGGGGCTATGCTCCCTCTCTCTGGTAGGGGCTATGCTCCCTCTCTCTGGTAGGGGCTATGCCCCCTCTCTCTCTCTGGTAGGGGCTATGCCCCCTCTATCTCTCTGGTAGGGGCTATGCTCTCTCTCTGGTAGGGGCTATGCTCCCTCTCTCTGGTAGGGGCTATGCTCCCTCTCTCTCTCTGGTAGGGGGTATGCTCTCTCTCTCTCTGGTAGGGGCTATGCTCTCTCTCTGGTAGGGGCTATGCTCCCTCTCTCTGGTAGGGGCTATGCTCCCTCTCTCTCTCTGGTAGGGGGTATGCTCCCTCTCTCTCTGGTAGGGGGTATGCTCTCCCTCTCTCTGGTAGGGGCTATACTCCCTCTCTCTCTCTGGTAGGGGGTATGCTCTCTCTCTCTCTGGTAGGGGGTATGCTCTCCCTCTCTCTGGTAGGGGCTATACTCCCTCTCCATCCCTTCCTCTCTCTTGACTGGCTGGGTAAACTCTGCTACTTAATAGGTGCTGCTCTCAAATTGACTTATGATTGGCTCAGACCAGCCTGAGGAGTGCCACACACACACACACACACACACACACACACATATACACACACACACACACACAGCCAACAAGCGAGTCAAGAGCCACTGCATTTTCTGCTGTCCTCTCTTCCTACTCCCTTCTGCTCCCATTATCTCTCCTCTCCTTTCCTGCTTCCATTATCTCTCCTCTCCTTTCCTTCTTCCATTATCTCTCCTCTCCTTTCCTGCTTCCATTATCTCTCCTCTCCTTTTCCTGCTTCCATTATCTCTCCTCTCATTTCCTGCTTCCATTATCTCTCCTCTCCTTTCCTGCTTTCATCATCTCTCCTCTCCTTTCCTGCTTCCATTATCTCTATTCTCCTTTCCTGCTTTCATTATCTCTCCTCTCCTGCTTCCATTATCTCTCCTCTCCTTTCCTGCTTCCATTATCTCTCCTCTCCTGCTTCCATTATAGCTCCTCTCCTTTCCTTCTTCCATTATCTCTCCTCTCTTATCATTCTTCCATTATCTCTCCTCTCCTGCTTCCATTATAGCTCCTCTCCTTTCCTTCTTCCATTATCTCTCCTCTCCTTTCCTTCTTCCATTATCTCTCCTCTCTCTTCATCCTCCCATTATCTCTCCTCTCCTTTCCTCTTGTCATTATATCCTCTAATATGACCAGGATGGGTTGATAATATGACCAGGATGGGTTGATAATATGACCAGGATGGGTTGTTAATATAACCAGGATGGGTTGTTAATATGACCAGGATGGGTTGATAATATGACCAGGATGGGTTGATAATATGACTAGGATGGGTGGATAATATAACTAGGATGGGTTGTTAATATGACCAGGATGGGTTGATAATATGACCAGGATGGGTTGATAATATGGGTTGATAATATGACCAGGATGGGTTGATAATATGACCAGGATGGGTTGATAATATGACCAGGATGGGTTGATGATATGACCAGGATGGGTTGATGATATGACCAGGATGGGTTGATGATATGACCAGGATGGGTTGATGATATGACCAGGATGGGTTGATAATATGACCAGGATGGGTTGATAATATGACCAGGATGGGTTGTTAATATGGGTTGATAATATAACCAGGATGGGTTGATAATATGACCAGGATGGGTTGATAATATGGGTTGATAATATGACCAGGATGGGTTGATAGTATGGGTTGAAAATATAACCAGGATGGGTTGATAATATGACCAAGATGGGTTGATAATATGACCAGGATGGGTTGATAATATGACCAGGATGGGTTGATAATATGGGTTGATAATATAACCAGGATGGGTTGATAATATGGGTTGATGATACGACCAGGATGAGTTGATAATATGACCAGGATGGGTTGATAATATGGGTTGATAATATAACCAGGATGAGTTGATAATAGGACCAGGATTGTGCCTTTGGCTTCTCAAAAAACGAAAAGGAAGTTGATATGACAACCAATAGAACAGGAGAGAAACGCTGGTTTCAACGGCATCGTCTTTATAAAATAATTGCCCCTCCATGTATCTGAAGGTGAGACAAATACCTCATAATATGAAGTGAAAACGTTTAGGTTTCAAACAATTTAGTCTGTTTTCAAAATGCCTACTGCCTTTCAGCTCACAATGCAACGTGCTGGGTGATGCTCTGATAGCCTACAGTATGAACCTGGACAGCTCACAATGCAACGTGCTGGGTGATGCTCTGATAGCCTACAGTGTGAACCTGGGTGATGCTCTGATAGCCTACTGCCTTTCAGCTGGGTGATGCTCTGATAGCCTACAGTATGAACCTGGGTGATGCTCTGATAGCCTACAGTATGAACCTGGGTGATGCTCTGATAGCCTACAGTATGAACCTGGGTGATGCTCTGATAGCCTACAGTATGCACCTGGGTGATGCTCTGATAGCCTACAGTATGAACCTGGGTGACGCTCTGATAGCCTACAGTATAAACCTGGACAGCTCACAATGCAAATCCCTGGGTGATGCTCTGATAGCCTACAGTATGAACCTGGACAGCTCACAATGCAACGCCCTGGGTGATGCTCTGATAGCCTACAGTATGAACCTGGGTGATGCTCTGATAGCCTACAGTATGAACCTGGACAGCTCACAATGCAACGTGCTGGGTGATGCTCTGATAGCCTACAGTATGAACCTGGGTGATGCTCTGATAGCCTACAGTATGAACCTGGGTGATGCTCTGATAGCCTACAGTATGAACCTGGGTGATGCTCTGATAGCCTACAGTATGAACCTGGGTGATGCTCTGATAGCCTACAGTATGAACCTGGGTGATGCTCTGATAGCCTACAGTATGAACCTGGGTGATGCTCTGATAGCCTACAGTATGAACCTGGGTGATGCTCTGATAGCCTACAGTATGAACCTGGGTGATGCTCTGACAGCCTACAGTATGAACCTGGGTGATGCTCTGATAGCCTACAGTATGAACCTGGGTGATGCTCTGATAGCCTACAGTATGAACCTGGGTGATGCTCTGATAGCCTACAGTATGAACCTGGGTGATGCTCTGATAGCCTACAGTATGAACCTGGGTGATG